>NC_041396.2:157760588-157975588 GCF_900747795.2 Erpetoichthys calabaricus
ATGGGCAGCAAACATACAAGCCATAAAAACCTGGACACAAATAAATGCACATACACAGGCTTGGTCTGCAATAGAAGTAAAATCCTGTAGTACTTCTTTATATTCCCTGCTTTGCTCTCCAATAAATGAAAGTTATCGCAAATATACTAATAACCAATTGTGCTTTACTCATCAGAATATGGAACCAAATTAGGAAGCATTTTAAGATGGAAAATCTTTTATCAGTGGCACCTTTGCAAGGGAACCACCTCTTTCAACCTTCGCAAGTATATCCAGTTTTTAATACCTGGAAAAGTTTTGGGATTAAAATGCTCAGAGATCTTTATATAGACAACATATTTACATCTTTTGAACAATTACGTTCAAAATTTAACCTCCCAGCTACACATTTCTTTTACTATCTTCAAATTAGAAATTTTGTTAAACAGAAATTGCCCGATTTCCCCCACCTTGCACCCTCCACAATGCTGGAAAAAATACTGCTCAATTCCGAGGAAACAAACACTATTTCCGCAATATATAAAATCTTATTAGAGTCCCTACCTTTCAAAGATCCAAGAGGACATTGGGAAGAAGATCTCTTAATCAATATATCAGAAAAGGAGTGGAAGGTAGCAAAGCAGAGAATTCACTCGAGTTCTATATGCACCAAAGCATAGAATTATTCAACTAAAAATTATATATCGAGCTCATCTGTCTCGCTTAAAACTGTCCAAAATGTTTCCAGGCCAGGATCCGACCTGCGAGCGCTGCAACCAAGCTCCTGCCTCACTGGGTCACATGTTCTGGGCCTGCACCAAACTAACATCATTTTGGACAAAGATTTTTAAGTGCCTCTCAGACAGCCTTAGTATCACAATCCCTCCTAACCCACTAACAGCTGTGTTTGGTGTCCTTCCAGATGGACTTGAATTGGAGAAGGACAAACAAACGGTGATTGCATTCACTACACTCTTGGCACGCAGACTTATTTTGTTAAATTGGAAGAATCCTAATTCTCCTCTTATAAGTCAGTGGGAAACTGATGTTTTATATTATTTGAAATTGGAAAAAATCAAATTTTCAGTTAGAGGATCTGTACAAAACTTTTTCAAAACTTGGCAGGATTTAATCAATATTATTTTAGAATAAGAGAATTAACTATTATTGTATTTAACTCCCTTCTCCATCTCTTATTTATATAGATATTTACTTCTCCCCCTCTTTTGCCTAATGTTGCCTTATTAAAAAGCTTAAAGAAATTTTCCTTTAGCTAAGCTCGCCTTCTCAGGGATGGGGTTTGATTTGTTTTCAAATTTGTTGGGTTATAAATGGATCTGTTTGTATGGAATGATTACAATGAAAATTAATAAAATAAAAAAAAAAAAAAAAAAAAATTATATAATAGATTGATTACTATTGTAACACATTATGCACATAGAGACAGTTTTCTATAAAACTTTCATTACTATTAGTTACTGTATGTCAGGCGATAACATGTACATTATACCTAGAATTATAAAGTTCTAATAATTCAGGAATTTATTTGTTCAAATGCATTTCATTGGCACAAAATTTGAGTTGGGCATAATGGTTACACCATTAACATCTTAACTGATTTTTAAAAACATTTATCTATTTACAATGCTAGTATAGTATTTTCAAAGATACCAATGCTGTACTCTTTTTCTTTTTTTTGAGTGTCAACCACAGTGAAATGTGACACATATAGAGTCTACTGGCTCCTTTGTGATCATGACAGTTTTCTAACTTTAAATCTTAAAACAGATTTCCTGTTAATGTATCACTCATTGACTTATAATAGTGAAGGTCTGTCAGCATGAAACCATAGTGTGCAATATAAAAAAGAAATTGTTATGAGAACTTTACATAGAAAGTCATTTACAGATTTTTCTCCTGATATCAGTTTGATGAAAAGCAGTATGCATAAAACAGATTAATGTACTGTATGTGAAAATGACAATTATTTTAATTTTATATGTGGCTATTAAAAACTATGTAAATAATTTTTCACATGAAAACTTGAAATGAAATAGAATTAGAAGGATTTTTAGAATTTTGTGCAAAGCTGAATAAAAACATGCCAGTATGTTACAGTATAAATTAAAGTTACCCTACATTTCCTTTAAATACTACAACAGAATGATTAAGCTGTCCTAGTTTTTTTTTTTATCTTTGTACTTAAACTTGAAGACAAATTATACACTCAGTTAGTGAACACACTATTTTATATTCTGAAGTAGTAGACGGAATAGACCATTCACATTTGGATTAAACATTATTAAACATGCTGTTTAGTCCTAACACGTTTAGTATAAGAAACTGGATATGCCTTGATTGTACATTTCTAACATTTTAGCTTTAACTTAAAAAAGGCAAAGGTAAAGAAATAACATAATTTAGATAGTTGTAATTACAAATAAAGTTTAAACAAACAAACAGTCAACAAACACCAGTTACAAAGAAAACTATAGAAATTATAAATGGAAATGATTCCATTGTACTGAAGTGTAAGAAGTTTACATACCTTATAACAGAAAGTTGCCCTTGATATTTTTGTACATCTAATGCAAGTCTGCACATATATTAGCTCTCAAAATACCTGTGACAGCTTTAGGTAATTGTAGACAGGGAAATTCATTTAGCTAAGAGCAATTTAAACACTCAATTTACCAAATTACCAGAGCGTTATGTACTGATGTGATCAGCATTCGTACATCTGGAATTGCTTTTGGCAGGAGATCATTATAGTTAAAAAGGTAATTGTCCCTACATAACGCCTTGAGGAACCCTGGAAATAGCCGTAGTAAAAACTGCGACCATAAGTCAAAATCACTGTATAAACTTGAGAACTCTTCAGCTTTTCCTACTTCTAAATTTTGACATGTAGCTAAACACTGTCTACTCTATTTAATCAATTGTTATTGCTGTTTTCTTTTTGAGAGTTTCTGTTATTTATTTATTTTCTATTGATGAAATTATGCTAGTTCAGCAAAGCAATAATAGTGGGCAAGACACTGCAAATAAGCAAGGTGTCACTTTCCTGATTTTCTTTCCTGTGCTTTCAGTTTGTACTCTACCTTACCAAAAAAAGTCCCCCTGCTGAGTTTCTATGATATTCAGAGGGCCCGTAATTGGGTCCTATCTTTAAGTAGCTACTTACAGTCACACATGAAATTTCTCTTCAATCTCCTATGCTTTCTTCATCTGCTTCCCCTGCAAGTGCATGTAATGAAATATAATGAATTTTCTACATGGCTCATAATGAAATATTGGATCACTTGCTTTAAGACATAAGTCAATAAATATCAATAAATAGCATCTGCTGCACTATGTTTATAGGGTTTATAGGTTATAGGGCAACTATTTGCAGGGTCTGTAATCAGACTGGAGTAAAACATAAAGACTCCCGAGTTGTTTAAGCAGAAGAAGAATCTGGGTGATGATGACATCCAACAGACTTAAAGGAAAAAGTGTTGGGTTTGTTTCTCTCTTTTCTTTTTAATTTTCTCAACTGAATCATGATGTGTAGTTGAAGAATAACAATCACTTTCATATCAGAATTTGTAAAATGTCTGTTTTTTCAACTCTTTACAGGTGTGACCAATAAGAGTGTATTCCCAAGTAGAAGAATTTGAAAACACTAAGCAGAAACTGTACTCTAGGACCTTTGTTACAGGGTCAAACCAAAATCATAGTCTTGATTGCTTAATTGGGAACCTAAAATTATAAATAATTCACTGAGTAGAAAGGCTATTAGACTTTCAGTTATTACCAAATCTCACGTGATTTTCCACTGATGTGACAATGTTGGAGGCTGCAACTGTTCAAAATCTAGAACACTTTCTTGCTAAGATGTTTGAGGCACTTACTGTGGATTAACACAGTAAACAACTAATGGGAGAAAAAGAAGCATGCATTAGTTTATATATTCAGATTGGCCAGAGGAAGGATCCCCCCCCCAATTTCTGGTACAGCTTCAGCTTGAGTCCTCCAGTTTTAATGGTTAGTCTTGACCGCCACCTCCCTCATGGCCTCTTTAGTTTTGGACCTTTTCAAAGACTATACAAATTTATTCTATGTACTGTATGCTTGTACTTCTGTTCAGGACCTTTACTTCCCACTGTTATTTTGGCATGGTGATCTTTGAATGATTTCTGCCTACACCTTTTTTACAATGCATTTTGATTAATCTTATTATTTAATTATTTGGCTGATGCCTTTATCAGTTGATTACATTTCCTTTTCCAGCTGGACCATAGGTAAGTGAAGTGACTTACTCATGGTCACACAATGTCAATAATGGATTTTGAACCGACAACCTTAGGCTTTGAAGTCCAATGTCTAAACAACTATGATACACTGAATGACTGATTAAACATATATAAGTGCTTTTCTGATATCCTTACTTTTTAAATTTCTTTCATTTTTAATATCGGTCTCATCAGATATTATTATTCGGGAAGCTTTTATTTGTGTATTATTTTCAACTGATTTTTTTCCTGCCTGCTTTTTGTTATTCATCTTACCTTTGGCATTTCTTATTTTACTTGACTGCTGGATGAAGTTATATTTTTCTTTACTATTAAACTGTATTTTGTAACAGTATTATTGGTTTTGTTTGATTGTACTTTATTTAATTGTATTTTTTTTAATTCTGAGGTTCTGCCCCTATACTACATGTATAGCATATGCTGAATATGCCATACATCTGTGGCTTCAGAAATCCTTCTGATGAACCCTTCAAAAAAATTAAGTCCTTCTTTGTATATTTAAATTAATGCCAGACATCAGGAAGTTATATCAGTGTAATAAAAAGACAGAGACAGTGCTGGTTAAGAAGTCAGTGGACAGAAATAGGTGGGTTCAGGTGACTGGAAACAGGAAGTGATGTCATCACTCATCTCACTGTCAATCAACAGATCTGCAGATAAAAAAAGAGAAGAGACATTAGGTGACAGTGCCAACCCTCGGACAGGGTGGAATTACAGTCAAATAATCCCTTAGGTTTTTTCCTGCCCGCATATGTGTGACACAGATAATAATTTTCTATCAAGTAAAACAACTTAACCCAGAATATATGCAGAGTCCACAGATTCTTGAGTAGAGCTGAGCAGATCCACACTCCATGTTTGTTGCATATTTAAAACTCTTCTGTTATAACAAATAGAATTAATTATTTAAAGATCATACGTGTTTAGTGCTTCACTGATCCAACTCGAACAATATTTTTTAGTTTAGCACTTGACTAATTGTAGATTTCAAAGTTATTACTAATAGCTATTTAAGATCTGTATAGTCACAACTTAGAAAGTTCAAAAAAATAATTTTCTATACATGGTCATCATACCAAATTTAGCATTCATGGAAGGAGAGTTGGTTGAAGCCAGGATTGTGGGTGTTGATTCCTGGATCAGAATGGGAGCTGGTTTATAAATGGCTGAGTCTAAGACTGCACTGAAAATGGCTACTTGTCTGTAGATGTCAATGTAATCACACAATCATCATTTGAGTATAGCAAAATGATTAATTGACAGTGGAGGACAACAGATTATGGGGAAAAGTACCCCAACACAATAGGTAGTAACGGAGAGATCCATGGTAGAAGCCCTTTAACAGCCAGGTGATCGGGATGATGGCTTCCTTGCTAGAGCTTGTGAGTGAAAGCACATCCTGAGGAACTTTACGCAATGGCTCCATGTCGTGAACAGGATGGAAATAGATTAGCTCAAAGGGACATTTTAGTGAAAATATCCTGCATTCGAATCCTGCAGATCCTCATTTTTGTATGAGTTTGCACTTTCTTATATGGGTTTTTCTACAGATTGTCCAGTTTTCCTCAAAGTTCTTTAAGGATATGAATTAGATTGCTTAATGGTGTTGATCATCAAATTTCACCAAAGTGTTAATCACAGTGAATTTGTTGCATCTGCATTCACCATTGTTCATCAAATTATTTAGTGATAATTCATCCAGTTTAGGAGACCTTTTCTCCCAAGTGCCCCATAATACTTTGCGAGACTCCTGGAGCTGTAATTATTGAATGGGACCACCCTATCATTTGCATTATAGACTATGTGGGACTTAGTTAATGGTAGAACAGATAAGTAAATAATGCAGGTTTGCAAAATTTTATTTTTCTGAAACATATACAGCACAAATAATTAATTATCTCTGCTTTTCACCAAATGTGCAGGTTGATCTTCGAGTTCCACCTCAGTAAAACAGAAGTAGACATGTGCCCTATGCATGTATAATTAGCCACGTGGATATAACAAACAAACTTTGAAGGAGCTTGATGCCCCCCAACCAAACCAAGAAGACTCTATGAAACAATAATGATAACAAAAGATTTATTACGATTTACATAGCATTTCTATCTTTTTAATAGAAGAAAAAGTGAAAACCATCAGCACAGATAGTTTGGAGAGCCTTTAGAGCGACTTCAAAAACCAGAACAAGCCAGCGGCTTCAATCATGACATGCCACTTTGAATTTTCTGCCTTTAAAAGACCGATGTATTTTTTCTGACTTTTGACTACAATTTCGGCATTTCTGCTTTGTTTTGATGAAATAGAATTAATAGTACAGATATTATGCAAGAAATATGAATTTAATATCAGATCATGTAACTTTACCCAAAAGCAAATATTCTCCTACTTTACCCCCTGTGTTTTTCTGATGTTATTAAATTAATGTTTACACCATAAAGGTTGATGCTTCAACAAGTGCTCCAGTGTAGCAGCTTGTTACAGACTCCAATGGTTTAGAAGTTTCTGATCAAATCCCAGAGCCGACTGCCTAATCTTCACATTTTCATTGTCCACAATTCCCTTCAAATTCCAGAGCTCTATCCACAAAAGGCATATGACTATTTGACTATATTATGTCTCTAGTCAAACAGCTATTTTTGGTCTGTCTGTTGTGAAAATCACTCAGGGAGGTACCTGTTTGTTAAAAAAACATCATTTAGTAAAGGAGTCGGTCCTCAGTTTAGCAAAGCTTACAAACTATTGTGAAAGTTTCCACTGATTTTCTATTTCTGTCTTCATTTATGACACTTTAAACCCATGCCTGTTTACTTCAGAATTTTTCTGCATATGAATCTCTAATAACCTGTTACAGATAGCAAACCTTTTTCTCAAATTTTTCCTTTTTATTTAAATTTGTTTTTCTTACATCTATTTTTTAAAATCTACTGAAATTCTAAAATTCCAACTGTTGTTTTTCAAGACTTTTGCCACCTTTTTAACCTTGCAGGATTAGTATCATTCTAGACCTTTAGTAAGACTTTTGTAAGATTTCAGTTTAAAAATCTCTAAATTATCCTTAGTGTCAAATATATCTTAAATTCTCCAAGAGATTTCATTTTTGCTCCTATACAGTACCTTCAACTCAGACTATAAGAAATTGTGCATGTAGACTGGATAGATGACTGGCATTAACTTTAACTTACAATATCAATAATGATCCTATATCGATAGAATAATAGTAAGTAAGTAATTACATTGTTCTCAGTATTTATCCATTGTATTACTATATAGCTGAAGAATGCTGGCTTTCGTACTCGTTTACTTGTTACTCAAGACAAGCTTTGAGGCCTGTGATAACAGAATGACATGGCCTGATTTGTTCTCTGATCGAGATCTACTAAATACTTTCTGTAGCATCACCTGCAGGAACCCTGCTAAGACATGTCTTCAGCCAGAAGATAAAATCTGATGTCAGGAGTTAAAGAAAATATGTATTATAAAATGTCTTAAATCAATCTGAGCTTGGGGATCTGTCAAAGCATATCTGTATTTGAAAAGATTTGCTGTAGTATTATAAACTGGATGTTTCATTAAGTATTTACTTCTGTAAGTTCTATAATATATGTTCCATGTTTATGATATAAGTTTGTTTAACTCAAACTAAACAAACATCATACTTTTTCCTTGTATAAGGGAAACGTAAATGGTGGGGCAGAACATAAAGCCAAAACTGCTACCAAACCTCTATCTTGTTTCCATTTTATGGGAATATAATGCAGCAACATAACCAATATACTATATTAATAAAAAAGAACACATCCTTTAATAATGGGCTAAGAAAGAGGTAAACACAGTTGAAAATATGCGGCAAGAGAAACAGCCATTAAAATGGAAAGAACATAGAAGGTGTTCATTTGTATAGATATAATTGTTTATTTTCTTGTACCTACATTTAATATTTCAGGAACATAGACAGTAAGGGCAACAACGTTCTTTGGGCAGGACCCCACTAAGGAAGGGGAATCAATTCATCACAGTTAACTATTATGAAGGCATGCTGTAGCACTTAAGAGTCACCGGTTAACCCTAATGTGCACATATCTGGGATGCAAGAGGCAACTAGAAGATTAGGAGAGACTTAGGGATAATGATTTTGATTTAAAAAACCCTAGTCTCTGAGGCTATGAACCAGAAGTGCTAACTACTATACCACTATACTAACCGCTCCAGGATTTACCATTTTATAAGGTGCAATAAATGAAAGATGGGTTGTCAGTTTCTATGTTAAACTCTGCTGTTGACCTTCTGAAGTGTTCTTCTTCTTCTTTTTATTAACAACACTACAAGAAGGAGATCAACAAATCATCATACACTTTAAACTGTAAAAAGAAGAAAGACAATCTCTTTTTGCCTTTCATATTTTTCAGAGAAGTGCAGAAAAACTCTGTAGTGTTCTTTGATATTTGTGAAGGGAAAGAGTCACTGAGTTTTATGTTTGAAGGTGGACATGTTCTGACATTGAGGGATAGCTAACAACTTAGATTTAGTAAGCAGACGAAAACTGGCATGCTTTGAATCGGGAAGGTAAGGTAAACATTTAAATGTGTTATGATTCTGCCTGCTCACAAATCTCAAAAAGGTAAAAGGCTTAAAAAATGTAAGTCAGACATGCACTCCCATACCATTATGATCCAAAACTGTAGATTTCACAATTTCAAGCAGCATAGCTGCACACTCAAAAGGTGGACCCCATGGTGCGGCAAAGGATTGAAAGTCAGGAATATTCACAAAGGGACAGAAGAAACGTAAAATTCTTATTTACTTGGGTCAGAGCTTAGGTTACTTTTAAGACTTATTCAGATTTCAAGCATTATACATTGGTGAAACACAGGCAGAAATAAAGAAAAAGGAAATAAAAAGGTTTGCTAAAAGACAAACTTGATAATGAACACAGTCCAAGTCCAAAATCACAAAACAGTGTGTTATAATGAAAACCAGATGTCAACAAACTAAGGAATCCTCTCATTAATGCAAAACTGAAACTCAAAGTACAGGAGAAAAGTGCATTGCAGAGGCAGCCAATATATAGGCTGCTAATCTTAAATAGGACTGGGAGTAGTTCCCAGGCTTCAACATCAGGAGGTCCCTGGCAAACAACACAGAGTACGTACATTAAAAGCATACTACAATCATAACAAAATAATATTAACTAAACAAAACAGTATTCATAGTAACGTTACTTATAACTGATAACAAAATACATCTAAAGGAAAAAAGAAAAGATATCCAAGCCAGGGATGGGACCCTAGCCAAATCATAAGAAAATGTATTTTGTCAACCCTGTGAACGTGCTCGATTCTAAGACACATTGAACGGAGCATCCAGACTGACATAGATATGTATATATTCTCAGCTTCCTTCCTCAGACACAAAGAAAAGTCCCCAGATGAAGACCTCTGATGTCACTGCTGGGATTAGGTCCATCGCTTCTAGTCTCCATAGTCTGAAAAGGATCTCTGCCCAGGAAGTGGGTGTCTTTCA
The DNA here is from genome assembly GCF_900747795.2 of Erpetoichthys calabaricus. Lineage (NCBI taxonomy): Eukaryota > Metazoa > Chordata > Cladistia > Polypteriformes > Polypteridae > Erpetoichthys > Erpetoichthys calabaricus. The sequence continues at coordinate 157,770,383 of NC_041396.2, forward strand.
GACCCCAGTACTCAAGACAACTACTGATAGCTACTATGCTTATATATATTTTAGTCCTAACAAAAGCAGCAATTAAACAAGGCATTCATATCTTTCTTTTGTCTCTTGCTTAATTTTACAATTTACAAGTATGAAATGGTTATCTATTGTTGCTGTACTTACAAATTACTGGTATTAAATGACTTGCTTATAGTTAGGCAATGAGTCCATTGTGGGGACTGAATCAGACAAAACTGAACCATAACCATGTCAGGTTAATAACAGACACACAATGAAGCATTGAAGATAAATAAATGTAACCATGTTACACACATTTGATATTATCGCCTTTTTACAATATTAGGTCTACTTTCTCTTCACTATGTAAACCTCAGACTATAAATATAACACCAGGTCATGTCACTTGCAGACATTCTCAGTTGATTCTGCACTTATGGGGTGTATTAATAAAGGGGTTGAGACGGAGTATAGGAGTCAGGTGGAGAAGTTTGTTTCTTGGTGCAAAAAGAATTGTCTGCAACTTAACCTCAGCAAAATCAAGGAACTGGTTGTTGACTTTCACAGTTTTCTTTTTTTGCTCAGATCTTATACTGTGATGTTTTCGCTAGACATTAAGCATGGATGAGCCAACTGCTGTTTTTGTAAAGAGTTTTTGTCGAATCATCAAGTTTCCTTCAGTTTTCAGGCCTTACCTCTGTTTTGAATATGGTCAGCTCTGCACCCATCTCTTTATGGGGATGAACAAGTGTCATTTGATATTAAGCTAATGTGTCCGTGTGTGCTTGTGCAGAAACACTTCACAGTGCAGTACCAAAACTAAAAAAAAAGAAAAAAAATTATGATGAAGAAGATTAGGAGACACGTTATTCTGCCAAAGGGTTAAACTACTAACATTCTCAAACCTACTTAAGCCAATGCAGTTTCAGAATCTTTATTTCTAAAAAATATCTCTGCACTAATGCATGCACAGCATTATTCTAGTTTTGTGCATACTTCCATTGGAAATAGTGGGTTTATGATGAAGGCTGTGGCCCTCATTAGTGTTAATCAAAAGTCTGACATACTCTGAACTCACCAACAGTACATAACTTGCTGTCTTGAACCAGAGATGATCTACTCTGTGAAAGCACACCTTTGCCTCGCACCTTTCTCTGTCAAATGATCACCCCGCTTCATTAAACTCTTTTGTAGTAAATGAAGCAGAACTCATTGAAGAAATCTTCTAAAATGCTCTAGGGGCTGCATTTTGTTTGCTGCACCAGAGTTCAAGAGGAAAAATTGAAAGCTATAAAAATCTACTCATTGCCCTATAGTGGTACACAAAATCATTTATTAGCAGCAGTTGCTTTAATGAATTAAACACATAGTGTATATAATCTAACAGTTTCAATAAACAATACCAAGAGGACATGAGCAGAAATAATGACAGTCAGCAGGATTACAAAGCAGAAGACAGAGCTGGGCTAAAATATATATATTTAAGGAGATTATTGATTTAAAAATATTCAGTGTAATCCAACATGTCAATTAACAAGGGCTATAAAGTTTACAATTGACTGCAACCACTGTCACATTTAAAAAAACAGAGAGACCTTTTTGGCAGAAGTAAAAATAAATGAACTAAAGCTATTCTGTACTCTTCACCTTCAGGATACTGTCCTACCCTTAATATTATCACATTGTTATTTTTAAGATAGATAATCCAACATGCATTTCTGAAAAGTAAAGAATAGAACTTTTAAAAAGTGAATTTCCATCCATTATCCAACCCGCTATATACAAGGTCACAGGGGTCTGCTGGAGCCAATCCCAGCCAACACAGGGCGCAAGGCAGGAAACAAACCCAGGGCAGGGCGCCAGTCCACCGCAGGGCACACACACACACACCAAGCACACACTAGGGACTATTTAGGATCGCCAATGCACCTCACCTGCATGTCTTTGGACTGTGGGAGGAATCCGGAGCACCAGGAGGAAACCCACGCAGACACGGGGAGAACATGCAAACTCCATGCAGGGAGGACCTGGGAAACAAACCCAGGTCTCCTAACTGCAAGGCAGCAGCGCTACCCACTGTGCCACCGTGCCGCCAAAAGTGAATTTGACAAAAGTAAATATAAAAGTCTGAAATGAAAGGATTTGCTCCTAATAAAGGATTTACTATCATACTTTTTTTCTGTTTATGCAAAATATGCAAACATAACAAAAAAGTACAAATATATGTACCAGATTTTAAGTCTCTGCATTTTGCATCCACTTTCGGTTTCAAACTAATTTTAAAATTCTCTTTTTGACTCTAATGTTGTAGAGTTTAACATAATAAATGATAAATGATAAGCATTAATTTATGGTCATTAGATTGCTTATTCTGTTTTAAGTTAAAAGTTAATTGATCACAGCTCTAGATTTTTAATCCAAATCCACAGTAAAGTTTGCAACCAGTAAATCCATTACACTAAAGAAGAAGTATTTGAAGTAGTAATTATTATTTAAAATAGGGGAAGATGGGGGCAATGTCAGGGTTTGAGCCAACCACTCTTTTCAAATCAGAAATTCTTAGTTGGGGAGTGCAGGTGGAAGGAGCAGAACTTTTCTTGCAATGTTTAAAAAGATTACTTTGACAAAGGCACTTTATTCCTTTTCTAGTTTAAAAAAGCCTATTATGTTATAAGCAAAATGTACCCTTGTTTTTAATGCTTTTGTATTTGGAAAAAAAAGAACTGCTTGAATAATTTGACAGTTTGAGTGAAAAGTGTTAAACATGCCATGGTGCTGTATAAGGTGTCACTTGGCTATGCATGTTTATGCTGATAAGAACTCGTTTAAATCAAATTTATAAGCAGAACTGCTACCATAAAGTATGCACACCATGCTTCCTACAACAGTCCATTACTAAGTTATACAAGCATGCCTTACTATAGGCTCCTGCTTCAAGCATGCATTAGTTCATGAGCTTCAAAAGTGGTTGATTTCAGAGACAAGATTTTATTTACAAGTCCCAATAAAAGTCAAAATTATGTTGGGGATGGAATTAGTATAGTTAGGCAGGTCAATAAAAAAGCTGATGAGTGTTCTTTCACTACCCATCATGATGGGTACTGTTATGTTTTAACTTGGGTTTACATGTATTTTACTTTTTTGTTAAATTTGAATTATTTTCCACGTATTTTGTGATTGCTGTTGGTTTTATTTACTATTTTGTAATTGTGTATTGTTGCTTTAAATGTCATTCTCTCCCTTGTGTTCTGTGGGTGATACCCCACCCTGACATCACCACTCTTGAGCACCCTCTCTAGCTATTCAGGAGGAAGAGGAAACTCTAGCAGTGGTGCACTGAAGTGTGTTTTTGCTTGGATTTCCTGGTTTCTTATTTCTTTCTGTCCTGGTTTTTGGATTATGATTTTGGATTGCTGATTGGAATTTTGTAACTTGGGATTGCCTTTTAGGCAATTCTTTTTTGCATTGTTTTTCTTACTTTTGACTTTGGATAAATACTTGTGTCATTTTAGTTACAATCCAGAGTTTTCACGGTTTTCTATCTCTTGTCAGGAATTTATATATTTATTTTTGTGACCATTAACAGTTTTTGAACTTCAAAAGTCAGTTCCCCCATTTTAGGCCTGATCGAGCTAAAACATGCAGGAAGGAGGGCAAGCTGGTCAAGGGTGAGTTTCTTCTGGGCTGCCCAGTGAAGGTCTTGGCCTGCTTTTTGTGGCACCTTAGGAGGTCTCACACTCATTTTGTCATGTTTCCAAGTCTTATTTAAAACAGGTACACATGCTGCATAGGACAGAGTAAGGCAACAAACAGCAATGCAAGAACAGAATTGCCAGGAGTCTGAACATCTAGCAATACCAGGTTGAATAGTGTTGATTACCACATCTTGATTTGCTTTCATATTGGTATATAAGATTATTTAATATGAATATTTTGGACTTTATGACTATAATATTATTAACTAGGTTAATTGCTCACTTCTCTGAGTTTCATATGTATTTACTTTACGTTACATCAATGGCAAATGAAGACACTCCAACAGAATTTTTACAGTAGCACAATATAAAATTAAATGTGGTCTGTGTACAATTGATATGGTAAGACTCTAATTGTGGGCTGACAGAAGTAATACAGTAGCATGATATAGAATTAAGTGTGGTATCTAAATCCTGAGTGGTGTTAAAGGTCAAAGTAAAAGAAAATTAGAAATTACACTGTGGTGTCTTTTTTTAAAGACAAGTGTCTCCAAAAAGCTTTTCCATATTAAAACATGGAGAATCGAATATGCTTTTAACTAGAAATTGCTAAAGCAAGAACTACAATACCAAAATAATTTATTTCATCTTTAGACCAATCTGAAATACTAAAAAACATGGTTTCTCATCCCCATAGCAAATAATAGCCATGTCCAAAAAGCATTAGAGAGTTAATGCTTTAAATCCTAAATTTCCTTGATGCTTAATGCCTTAGCTTCTATGTACTTCTTATTCTTGAGTCTGTATATGCTTAATCCACTTGAGTCATGTTACAGACATTTATCAGGATTTAGGTGATTTTGTGCTCATTTTTATTATTCTGATGACTATGTCCAGTTAAGTCATCAATGTCACAATTTTAGGCCTCAGCTTCAATAATGCCCTTTTCCAGGGTTTTGGGTTGTTTAGGCCAGAACTACAGTTACATTAATGTCTGTAATTTATTTTGCAGTAAAGAAAAGACACATCATGAACAGAATGCTAACATCTTGAGCAATCTAATTTATTGTTTTTTTTTTAATCTGCTTGAGTGAGCTGTGTTTGTCACATGTCTGATATATAATGATGTCGCACATCAGTGGCCAATTGAAAGTGACGTCAACACATATCTCCTGTGGAACGAGCCCCGGACACAGACAGGAAGACATGTTGAAATCACCACCATACGTTTATTTACACATACTATTTACAACAGTGCACACACAAACCCCCAAACTCCCCCAAAGTCCAGGCCAACACCACACTATGCCTCTTCTTCAGGCCGCCTCCTTGTCTCTCCTGCAGACCTTGTCCTCTCTTCTCTCCCGACTCCAGCCAACGTATGAAGGGTGGCGGCCCCTTTTATACACACCCGGATGTGCTCCAGGTACTTCCACCAGCACTCCCCAGTGTGGCGGAAGTGCCAGCTGCATCTCCGGAATCACTCCGGGTGTTCCTGCTTCTCTTCCCCCCAGCACTTCCGGGTGTGGCGGAAGTGCTGTGGTCCAGGGCTCCCAAGGCATCCGGGCGCCCCCAGGCGGTGACCACGGGCCCCTACAGGGTTGGGTCCCCAAAGCAACCAGGGCGGTTGCCCCCTTGTGGTCTGGAGGAGGCACAAGCCTCCTCTGGTCCCCTTGGGCGTTCCGGCTGGGTACCACCCCCAGCCGCATGCCACACTCCACAAACATGAAATATAATAAAAGAAAAGAATGGTACCACACTAATGACATCTGAGTAAAAACAAATCCACATATATTGAATAAATTACCTGAAATCCTTACAACTATTCAAAAAATCTGTGAATGATAAAATATCCAACAAGTACAGTCTTCTAAGCTAAAACATCTAAAAGCAGAATTAATACATTGGACTTTTGTGATGATATGTGGTATCAGTGATCATATTTGCTAATACTGTATAGAAAATGGGAGTATGAAGTTTTACAAACAGTATTTACTGTACGCATCTACAAAATCTCTAATACTCCAACATGATTTCTGGTGTGAACTAAAAGCATTAAAGTACTCACAGAAAATGTTAGAAAAATATCAACAATTGAAAACTGTACCCAATATAGTTCTTACGTTTGACATTTTGACCTATCCGGTTTTATCTACATGTAATTTGGATTATAAATTCTGATTGCTGGCACCAAAATTCTGGCATAAAATCAAAATGAAGTATTTATTTTATTGTCCATTTTCCTTTGGACTATCAGGCTGCAAGTCTTTCCACAGTTTAAGGGTAGGGGAAAGCTAGCTTTCATAAATATGGCAGAAAATCTTGTCATTACAGCCACAAAATGTAAAGCGTACAGACTTATTGTCTGTTAAGCCCCATAATTTAAAAATACCAAAGTTACAATGATGTTGAAATAATCAGCATATCACTATTTCACGTATAAAAATAATAAAGAAAATGAATTCGGGAAAAATGGCATTCAATACAAAACCAGTACTAAATAGTTTTTTGATAAAATATTATATATTGATCCTTTCCTCAAGTGTCCATTTCGACAACAAAATTGTGTTTTACTGTAAGTTGGAACAATTGCAGAGAGCAGAGATTAACAAAAGAATAAGTGGTCCATTCTAATCAAAATTTGTATTTGGTGTTTCATTAAATTAAAATGTAACACAAACTGTTTTAAATATTTCTCAAAAGATGGGATTTTTTAAAATAACTACTTCATCATAGGATGAAAGCACTACAGGTTCCTAGTTAAAATTTCAGGGCAAAGTCAAAGCAGAAAAATCATATGGAAGAAAGAAGTGTTCTGCTCAAGTGAACAAGTAATAAATGTTAGGTTTACACTAGGAATATTATTTCAAGATAGTTGCTAGTGATATCAATGAAAAAGAACATAAAAAACAGAACTGTTCTTTCCTTCTGCGTAACTAACACTGCAGTACAAAGCAAAATAAGCAAGCAATTCCATTGTGCTTCCAACATATAAGTAGACTGAAATTTAAAAAGAAAAACCCATCCTCTCTCCTCATGAAATTCCCACTCCACCCTTCAGCTTGAGGTAAATCAATGGGATGACTGAAAACTTAAGATAATTATGTCCATTTTGTTTTTTGATCATTTGTAATGTCCTCCTCCTTCATTAAATAGACCCTGTGGAAGTATTACTTATACTAATCACAGTGGCCTTAAGAAATGTTAAATTAAAAAATAATGTGCAAGATCAGGGTTTAGTGCTTCTTTTTAACATCAATCAAGAGTTTCGCAGTTAAGTAACCTAGGAAAAAAGAAACCTGTTCAAGTACATGGGATTGGGATTACTGATGAAATGCATTATGTGCTTGAAATTAAGATTGTAGTTTAATAACTTTTGTAATGTCAGTGTAACAAGTGATTTTTATTAGGAGAAGAAAGAAAAGACAAATTATAGAAACAAGAGTTCTGGTAAAGCAGTCATAAGAAGATATTGTATGCCAAGTGCTTTAAAGATGTCATGAAAAGGTTACCTGACATTCCGGGCACCGCCACTTTATACTGGAATACTTATGATGTCTCACACCACACTGACTGCAGTCACAAGATACCAATAAGCCTCGGTAGTCAAAATAATGTATTGCACCCTACAAACAATGTTGCAACAAAATGGTATCCAAAACATGATAATAAAAATATTAAATATCAAAAATATAAAATAACTCCATACAAATAAAACAAGATCTATGACAGTAGTGTGTTTTAGCTGGAGCCTTTTACCAATTCACATAAATTTAGAAATATGAGACATAACTTTTGATCATTAGAGTACAGTGGGGAAAAAAACAGAACTAACAAACTTAATTCTGATTAATTCTGGCAAACATATACACACTGGATATGGACAGAAGACAACTTGTGCAATATATGTTTGTCTTAGTTATCAAAATGAGCACTCATACATGCACTTCCTGCTATAGTAATATTAAGGGTGCTTTGCTTGAAGCAAGGAACCAGGAGATGCAACATAGTCAATAAACAAGCCAAATATTTGTGACCAAAAAGTAAGAAATCTAGTAGCCAAAACCAAATTGCTAAGTCCAAATTGTAGTCTGACTGGAGAGGAAAGAATTACTATCCAGAACTTCCTAAATAACAAAAATCTCTAAAGAGAACCAGAAAAATAAGTCTGAAAAAAAACTGTAAAATGAATTAATTTCATAATATTAAACTTGTAATGGCTGGAACTTTTAAATGAATATTGAATCCAGGCATAGACAGGTACTGCTAACACAATTAACACAGTTTATTACAGATCAGAATCTCTGACTCATGTATATTTTTGTGTCCAAATTCATGGGATTATTCGGTCTTCTTGACAGTACATCATAGTTACTGAAGAATAGATTACTTTTCTTAAGCATAACAAATGCTTACTCTCACTGAAATTTTGCAAATATGATGCTTTTCTCATTTCCAACCACTCTCCTCTTATTTTCGAACTTACATCATTATGTTGTAAAAACTTAATTCACAACTGATGGCAAAAACCTACTGTTGTTAGCAAATTTTATAAAATTTCAATATGTGGTTCTTTGTATGTCTACAGTACAATTGCAGTCTCTGTTACAATTTACTTTCCTGTATAGGCACTCAAATTAACTATAAAAATCCATTTTGGATTTGTTTTTCATCTCTTAACAAATCAATTATTTTAGAGACCAATGCTTTCCCAGTGGTTTCTGTGTAAACATTCCGGGAAATACTGAAGGAAGTTTTTGCACTCTAGAATGGCATCAGAACTGATTAAGGAGATTTCCAAATTAATTGTATATATATGTTAAGAGTAGATCACAGACTAAGGTGACCTATTAGAAATGGTTGGCTCTGCACTTGAAGACCACAAGAGAAAAAGAACAACTAATTATAAGTTACATCATCATTATCATGAACATGTTGTGGAGACTAGACCAAATAGATTTAGTTCAATGAATAAATAAACAGGAAGTCTGCAATGCAATTATAAAAGCATGTTATAAATTCATTATGTTTCATTCAGTGAAAAGACAATAAGGCTCAAATTTTTGAAATTCCTAGCTATAATGTAAGTGCATCTCAATACTCTTGGAACATAAAAGAGCTTGACAAACTTAAGAGACAAGACACCGCAGAGTGGAACAGTTGATTGTCCAGATGGCTATCCAGTGGTATTTGATACAAAGTTTTCAAATCATTTAGCTTTGTTATTGTTAACAGTGTTTATAGAGGCTAGACAGTCTACAATTCCACCCAAAACATTACTTAAAGTATTAACTACAGTGTTTATTAAGAAATACTTGTTACACACAGGCCAATTTCAATCCTGAATAATGACTTAAAAAAAAGTACCATAGGTTTTTGTGAGAATAATTAAAAAAATTCTTCCATCTGCAACATCAAAAGAACAAACCAGATTTATTAAAAACAGATACTTAGTCTTAGTTTTGATGTTTGTTTAATGTAATATGCTCACCTACAGAATCTGATTCACCACAGGTGTCACTATTCTACAGAAAAGCCTTTGATAGAGAAAAAATGGAGTTAGTGGTTTACCATACAATTTTGGGTTTGGGCCCCGTATATTATGTGCTAGTCCCGAAGCCTCAATCCATTATAGTAATATGAATTTAGATTACCTTGATAGATTGCAGAACCAGACAAAGGTGTTTATTATCACTAATACTTCTTGCAATTGCCACCAAACCATTAGCTATTCATTTCAAGAAGCAGTTAGAGATGAATAGAATCATTATAGAAGAGTTTGATTGTAAAATATCCTTTTATTCCAGGATATGGTGCTTTATATCTCAGACACACAGTGATCTCTACTATTAGTTTAAACCTGCTAGGAATATTTCAAAAGACCTTTGGATTCAGAATTAATTGGAATTAAAGTGTGCTTTTCCAGTAAATGTTCTGGCACATGAGACCAGGGATTTTAAGTATTTGTTGACAATATCAGAACTGTCTTATGTATAATATGGATAACAATCCTAGGGAGATATTTTAAATAGGATTTTTATAGCATGATGATAATAGATGGTCTGTCCTTCATCTTATGTTAGCTGGAAAATCAATATAGTCACAATTAATATCCGCCCAAAATTCCTTTATCTTTTCCATAGCATCAACATATTGTCACACACACATGGTTAGAGGATGCCTTCAAGGCTCATGCGAAGTAAGCACATCCATCCTGGGATGAGAATGGCCACTGTACCTTCTGCTTCTTCTACATCTGCAGTTCTGAAGGGTAGAACCAAGAAGATGCCTGACCACTCTTCATAAGTGCTTCTGGGGCCAGTGCAATATATTCAATCCATTCAACATAAGTGATTGTTCATTTTGGGACCTGCCTGAAAGTGAGGCTGAGTTCCTGTACTCTACAAATGCACATCAACACTGTGATTCATGACAGTGACTGGTTCTTTGTTATTAATGAGGTGCAAATGAAAAAGGAGGCACCGGCTCTGCAGCCAATGTGCTTCCATTTAAACCTATGTCTATGCATCAGGAAGTATCTGTATTAAAAGAATGTTTTGAAATAAATGAGAGAGAAGGGAAGGACCATACAAGAGGTACAAATCTGTTTCAAACCACAAAACATATGAATAATAAATAGTTGTCTTGGAAGAATGAAAGCTTCTAATTACAAAACTGGGTGAAATGAAAACCGGAGTTGAGTACCTCTACTTTAAGAAGTTATATTCATTTGAAGCATAATTCAACTGGAACTGAAAATGGCCATGCATGAAACAGGTGACTCTTCAAAGATCGAAAATAGAAGGTAGCACAGCTCCATTGAACTTTAATTTTTGTTACTGAGCTGCAAGTATTCACACAATAAAATTTTCACAATATGAGGAAATCCACAAATTTACACCAGCTTGCTTTGAAGTGGAAAATAAATCCTGCCCTAAATTTTCTGTGCTCTAGTCAACATTAATTATCATCAAGCTATTAGCATCCCATTAGTACGTCCATGACTTACTAAAGATATGGAACCAACACAGAAAACATTTTATGGCAATCTTCTACCTTTTGCTGTGTTTCTCCCATCAAAATAATGACCTTTTTTAGCCTTGGATTTAAAATTACTCCTAACATGTTAATGGCAGTTTTGATTTACTACCAAGATGGGATTAAAGTGTGTTATGAGAAATCAGTTGTAATAGCCTATGCCACCAAACAAACAAGTAGATTTATTTAGCTCAACTGGAAGAAACTCAGTCCACCCTCTACAACTCAGTTGGAAAGAAATGATCTTTATTATGTCAAATTTGAAAAAAAATCTAATTCTATTTAAGAGCATCTGTTCAAAATGTTTTCGGAAGGTGTCAAGCTGATTAATATACCTGTATGCTTGCTGCATACCTGCTTAACATTCTTACTCTATTTTCTGATTTTTCATATATAAAGAGTTCTTATAAATGGAATCCTCTATTTACTGTATATTGTGTCATTTTCTTATTGAATGGTCCTGAATGGCAAGTTATTTTTTGTTAGGTTATTTTTTCATTGTGGATTGACTTTGAATCATTTTATTGTAATTGTTATGTTGTTGGGTTATGTTGTTTTCTTCTGTAATATTTTATTTTCATATTAAGAGAATCAAATGAAGACAAGTTCTGAATGAAGGGCCATTTAGTTTTGATTGTTGCAATGTGTGTTGAAAGGAAGAAGTTTAGTGTAACTCAGTTGTTTGTGATCTTTAATGAAATCAGCAAATCTTGACAGTAAATGAGAAAGGAGGCTGCTTTCAAGATATATTAATGTTCAAATATGTAAAATAAAATATCAGTTGGAGGGTAAGTATTGATGTAAACTAATTCTATAGCTGATTTCAAAACCCCGTGACCCTGTGTTCGGATTCAGCGGGTTGGAAAATGGATGGATGGATGGATAAATAATTATAGTACTATAAAGGAATATCAGCAGAGGCACTGATTAAAAGTACTACTATGTTGTCAATGTGAAGTGTAATTGAATATTTCATATTAAAAAGAGGCATGGGGAGATGAAATATGCAGTGTAAATTGGTGATGCCAGTGGCACAAGCAATCAGGCAAGCAGAAGAGGGTTCAAAGGACATCTTCAAAATGGGATAAAGACTAAGTTAACAAAACTCCTTAAGGGGGAAAGAATAGTTTTGATCAGATTAATAAGACCATCACTAATGCCCTGTTATTTCACACTGTCAAAAGCATTCTCAACATCAAATGACAGAAGAGCAGCTAAGGAACAGAAATCAACAGCTGCAACAATAATGTGCAGGAGTCTATTCATATTATCTGAGGCAAAATATAAGCAGACAAAGCTGGTGGGTGAAGTAATTTGCAGATCATAGTGTCCAGTCTCTGGGCTAGCACTATGGCTGTTAAATTAATATTAGTGTTAATCAAAGACAACAGGACTAGACACAGATGATTAATTCTGGGAAGAACGACAAGTTAATGGTGAAAGGAATTTGCCAGTGGTAAGGAAGTAATCAGCTACTTTCCAAGCAAGAGCTGGTGAGTCTTATCAGTGCTGTAATGAGCCAGAGGTGATATACAGCCATGGAAAGTCTAAAGGCCTGATCTGCTTAGGCTTCTGTATGCTATAACTTTTCCTTTTTAAGAAATCTTTCAAGGCAATAGGAGGTCAGTAAAGTAACAAAAAAGTTTAATATGAGTAGAGGAATTTGTCTCATTCTCATACAGGGAATAATGCAGGGAGGAAAAACATAGAAAATTCTCTTTTTTAAAATTGAACATAGAGGATGGGATAAACAAGAAAGAACACAAAGCCCTGCTGCCATTCCTGGTCAGCCTACATGGATCTTGGTGGTCAAACATTTGCCCATCTAACAAGAACTATGAGGCTACCCCTTTCTCACATCCAGTGTCTCTCACTCTCATTTTGTCCTGTTATTAAATATTTGCTCCAAATTGTCTTCCTAAATTCATGCTCAGTGTGCTTTCTGACATTTTGTGGTTTTAACCACCATGTAATGGCTCCACAGAAAAAAAAAACAGTTATAGAAACAGTCTTAAGAAAGTAAAAAAAATATTCAAACAGAACCCAAAACATGAAGTAAAAATTAGAGTCCAATATAATGTAGTGAGAGGGATGAGAGACAGAAAGATGATAAATTCATTAGCCAAAACGAGAGACAAACATCAGGTAACCAAAAAGGGTCAAAACCAGCAGATCAAACTAATAAAATAAGACACTCACAAACTAATTTTAAGATATGTGTGTACTTGAATGATTTCAAAATGCACAACACTGCCCTTTATCGTGTCACTCCAATCTTTAAGCATAGCAACCACCTAGTAACTGCACAACAAAAGTGGCGGTGTTTATTCTAAAGCAATAAGAAAGACTTATTCAAAAGCAATAAGAAAGACTTCAACTCAGCCACAGGGGATGCACAAACCAGTGTGTTTCTTCGTGCCGGTTCTAAGCCCGGATAAATGGGTAAGGTTACGTCAGGAAGGGCATCTGGTGTAAAATTTTGCAAAATCAATATACGGACAACAATACAAATTTCCATACCAGATCGGTTGACCCCCGGGTTAACAATGACCTCCACCAGTACTGTTAGTCAACAGGGTGCTGGCGGAAATTGGGTTACTATTGGCCGAAGAAGAAGGAGAAGAAGAGGGGGGAGACGTGTCCAGAGGCAGAAGGAGAGGAGGAAGATAAAGAGAGTGGAATTGAAGGTAGAAACTTTGAACGTTGGCAGTATGACTGGTAAGGGAAGAGAGTTAGCAAATATGATGGAGAGAGGGAAGGTTGATATATTGTGCGTTCAAGAGACTAAATGGAAGGGAAGTAAGGCCAGGTGGATCGGAGGTGGATTCAAATTGTTCTATCATGGTGTGGATAGGAGGAGAAATGGAGCAGGGGTTATTCTGAAGGAACAGTATGTCAAAAGTGTTTTGGAGGTGAAAAGAGTGTCAGACAGAGTAATGATTATGAAGATGGAAATTGGAGGTGTGATGATGAATGTTGTTAGTGCATATGCCCCGCAAGTTGGGTGTGCAATGGATGAGAAAGAAGATTTTTGGAGTGAGTTGGATGAAGTGATGAACAGTGTAACCAAGGGACATAAAGTGGTGATTGGAGAGGATTTCAATGGACATGTTGGTGAAGGGAACAGAGGAGACGAGGAGGTGATGGGTAGGTATGGTGTCAAAGAGAGGAATGAAGAAGGTCACAGGATAGTGGATTTTGCCAAAAGGATGGACATGGCTGTGGTGAATACGTATTTTAAGAAGAGGGAGGGTAACGTACAAGAGTGGAGGAAGATGCACACTGGTAGATTACATACTATGCAGAAGAGTCAATCTGAAGGAGATTGAAGACTGCAAAGTAGTGGCAGGGGAAAGTGTAGTTAAGCAGCATATGATGGTGATCTGTAGGATGACATTGAAGATCAAGAAGGGGAAGAGAGTGAGGGCAGAGCCAAGGATCAAATGGTGGAAGTTGAAAAAAGAAGACTGCAAGGTTGAGTTTAGGGAGAAGGTGAGACAGGCACTGGGTGGTAGTGAAGAATTACCAGACAGTTGGGAAACTACAGCAGATGTAGTATGGGTGACAGCCAGAAGGGCTGCTTGTCGTGACATCTGGACAGAGGAAGAAGGAAAAGGAAACCTGGTGGTGGAATGGGGAAGCACAGGAGAGTATACAGAGGATGGCAAAGAAGAAGTGGGATAGTCAGAGAGATGCAGAAAGTAGACAAGAGTACAAGGAGATAAGACGCAAGGTGAAGACAGAGGTGGCGAAGGCTAAAGAAAAAGCATATGATGAGTTGTATGAGAGGTTAGACAATAAAGGAGGGGAGAAAAGGACCTGTACCGATTGGCTAGACAGAGGGACTGAGCTGGGAAATGATGTGCAGCAGGTTAGGATAATAAAGGATAAAGATGGAAATGTACTCACAAGCGAGGACAGGTGTGTTGAGCAGATGGAAAAGAGTACTTTGAGAGGCTTATGAATGAAGAGAATCAGAAACAGAAGAGGTTGGATGATGTGGAGATAGTGAATCAGGAAGTGCAATGGATTAGCAAGGAGGAAGTAAGGACAGCTGATGAAGAGGATAAAGAATGGAAAGGCCGTTGGTCCAGATGACATACCTGTGGAAGAATGGAGGTGTTTAGGAGAGATGGCAGTGGAGTTTTTAACCCAGATTGTTTAATGGAATCTTGGAAAGGGAGAGGATGCCTGAGAAGTGGAGAAGAAGTGTACTGGTGCGATATTTAAGAATAAGGTGGACTAGTGCAGGACTGTAATAACTACCAGGAGGATAAAATTGTTGAGCCACAGAATAAAGTTATAGGAAAGAGTAGTGGAAAGCTAGGTTAAGAAGTGAGGTGATGATTAGTGAGCAGCAGTATGGTTTCATAGCAAGAAAGAGCACCACAGATGTGATGTTTGCTCTGAGGGTGTTGATGGAGAAATATAGAGAAGGCCAGAAGGAGTAGCATTGCGTCCTTGTGGACCTGGAGAAAGAATATGATAGGATGCCTCGAGAGGAGTTGTGGTATTGTATGAGGAAGTCGGGAGTGACAGAGAAGTATGTAAGAGTTGTACAGGATATATATGAGGGAAGTGTAACAGTGGTGATGTCTGCCGGTAGGAGTGACGGATGCATTCAAGGTTAAAGTGGGATTACATCGGGGATCGGATCTAAGCCCTTTCTTATTTGCAGTGGTGATGGACAGGTTGACAGATTAGATTAGACAGGAGTCCCCATGGGACTATGATGTTTGCTGATGACATTGTGATCTGTAGCGATAGTAGGGGAGCAGGGTTGAGGAGACCCTGGAGAGGTGGAGATATGTTCTAGAGATGAGAGGAATGAATGTCAGTAGGAACAAGACAGAATACATGTGTGCAAATGAGAGGGAGGTCAGTGGAATGGTGAGGATGCAGGGAGTAGAGTTGGCGAAGGTGGATGAGTTTAAATACTTGGGATCAACAGTACAGAGTAATGGGGATTGTGGAAGAGAGGTGAAAATGAGAGTGTAGGTAGGGTGGAATGGGTGGAGAAGAGTGTTAGGAGTGATTTGTGACAGATGGATATCAGCAAGAGTGAAAGGGAAGGTCTACAGAATGGTAGTGAGACCAGCTATGTTATATGGGTTGGAGACGGTGGCACTGACCAGAAAGCAGGAGACAGAGCTGGATGGTGGCAGAGTTAAAGATGCTAAGATTTGCATTGGGTGTGACAAGGATGGATAGGATTAGAAATGAGTACATTAGAGGGTCAGCTCAGGTTGGACAGTTGGGAGACAAAGTCAGAGAGGCGAGATTGCGTTGGTTTGGACATGTGCAGAGCAGAGATGCTGAGTATATTGGGAGAAGGATGCTAAGGATAGAGCTGCCAGCAAGAGAAAAAGAAGAAGGCCTAAGAGAAGGTTTATGGATGTGGTGAGAGAGGACATGCAGGTGATGGGTGTAACAGAACAAGATGCAGAGGACAGAAAGATATGGAAGAGGATGATCCACTGTGGCAACCCCTAATGGGAGCAGCCAAAAGAAGAAGAAAGACTTCAAAAACAAACTTCATAAAAAACATATCAAAACCAAAAATGAACACAACAATTGAATTCCTTGACCTGAAAAATCCCCAGAATAACAGGCTTAATGATTTTTGAGGCACAAAAAATGGCTACAAAGATTAAAATAGAGTCAAATCATAACACTCTCTCGCAGTATTGTTAATAAGACCAGGTGTTGCTATGCCTTTAGAAAAAGCCAGAGAGATTTTTTTTATTAATAAACACACAGTTCGTCCAGTCATGCCACTGCCTATTATGCCTCGTAATGGGCTTACTTTCACAGATTGCTATGCTGAATGTGCTAGTGTGGGTCTCTTCTTTTGCTGAAGTTTTTCTTTTGGATTTTATGCTGCCCTGTGTCACCTTGGTAGTGTGCTTGTTCTTTTCAGCCTTTTTTCTGTCCAAGCAAGCCTTTATATAAGTTAAAAAATGTACAGAGTATTACATAAGTTAAAAAGCTGAAAGGGTACTATCGAGGGTTTCAAAGATTTCTTTCCAATGATAATATATCTCAACTGTGAAGCAGGATATTCTTTTTTTACATTATTTCTTAACAGAATATTTTTTACATTAATTTCATTTAATCTTATAGACATCTCTACCTTATTTATCTTTCAAATAATGCCTCAGCCTCCAAATCCCTTCTAAGTGAAGTTTACTAGTACATCTCCTGCATTAGCAATCAAATAAAAAGATATTATTTTGTCATTAAAAATTCAGGTGTTTCAGGCTAGTTTTAGCTCACCTGTTGACAAGGCTTCTCAAAACTCATTATGTATCTGCTTGGTTTATTTATTTATTTTAATTTTGTGAGGGACTAGCACATTAGCATACAATTTAAATGCTAATGGCACAATCAATTAATCAAAACTGACAGACATTTATTTAGAAGCTGCCTCATTAGCAGTGCTAATATAAATGGAGTAAGAAGAAAACAGCTGCATTGAAACAAATTTTAATTGCAAATGACAACCAACTACCTCAATGTGTTCTCTACCCTTAAAATAATTAATCCAATTAATTGCATTTTGGTGTTTAAGTAAATGGGACAAACATCCAAAGCTCTTTGTGTATTTAAAAAGTGTTAGAATTAATTGTTAAATATTATACTGTTACTTTCATTGTCTTTATAGAGTACATTTCTAAAAACTGAATAAAACATTTGTGTATATTAAGTGTAAAGATAACAATATGATTTAGATATTGAAAGCATTGTTTCAATGATGGTTTTGACAAATGGAAATTAGCTGCTCTTCTTTCTAGTCAGTTTGAACAAATAAGACAAAGTTATAAACAGCCACAAATATTAATGTTAAATTTGTTGTAGAAATACTTTTGTTTGAGTGAGAGATGCAGAAAGCTGTTCAGTACAAAACAGTTATTGATATTGCAATTCAGTAGTAGCCAGCTTTACTGAAAAAGAAATTATGTTCAAGAACAACTCTGAAAAAAAAACCCCCAGTATGGCATGGTCCATACAGCACTTCCATGTAAATTACACTTCAGTGATAATGCAGAATATCACTCCATGTAAGATTTTGCAGTACTGTACAATAATATACAATCTGTACATTAACTTAAATAACATTTATTATGTACACAAAGAATACAGAGTAAAATGAACAGGAAACTGAATCAAGTAAAGAACATTGTGTTAAATGATGTAAACAAGCTGCATAGACAGATTGGTACAGGAATTGCTTAATTCCTCTGTCCACATTGACTCAAATTTATTGCGGCTATAGGTGCATGCTTTTCACAGATGCACATCCATAACAGTCTACGTAGGCATGACATCTATATAACATGCTGCAGTAACTAGCACTTTGATGGGCTGCTGCTTCGATTTTATCATGTTTTACCTGAATCTGTACTTTCCCTTGTACGTTCTGGGTCTATCTGAGTTGTACTGTTGAAAATACAATTGAGCCTCATGACGGACTTATCCATGTTTTCATCATTTTTGCCCCTGCTTTTGTTTATCATGTTCATTGCAATAAGCTCTTATTAACTACACGTCACAACCTAAATTATGCTTGTATCACAGTGTGCAGTGTGGACAATCACAAGACGGCATGTGATTCAATGCATTTATAAACTGATTCTCAACACATCTTGATGCATCTCGATTTTTGACCAATGTGATATAACACAAAATAATTAATCTTCTAAAATATAATGCTGAATTTAATTCTGTTGTTTTCATTATTAAAACGGTTAAAAGGATAAGAAAAAAAAAAAAATAGCTGAAGCTCCATCCAAATACCATTTTAATATCTCAAAAGTTAAAGAAAAGTAAAACAAGATATCATGTCGGTTTGAAGCTATCACCACCCCTCAAAACTGCATGAGTGAGCAAAATGATACTTTAGAGTTAGATCTCTGTCCATGTCCAAAGTAGTTCTATAAGTGAATGTCAAATTTCAGGTAAGTGGTGGTTTAAATATGCTGGTGACCATAAAAGATTAGCATCACTGTCAGTGTTCTGGGTGCTTCTCCGTCATTTTATAGAAACTGGAAACCATGCTAGTGACAGTGTTTCACCTTCTTCCTTCAATCCATGTTTCCCCAAACCAGTATCCATGAGATAGTCCCCAGTCTGGCATGTCTGACACATTACAATAACAAAGTTCTTACTGGCAAATTCTGTCATGTGTCAGCATATTTATAGTCTACAAGAAAAATAAATGTGTGCGTTATCGTAACATTCTTTGATTAAATTACCATGCATTTCAGTTTGTTCTCAGTCACTACACATGACATAAATGTACTTGTTACACATGCGTTTCAGTTGCATCATTTCACATATTTTGAATATGTTGGCAGCCATGATTATTCCACAGGCAAGTTCACTGTAAAACAGGTAAGAATAATCTATACATTCAAATGTGAGCAGATTTTCCCAACCTCTCATATGGAAGTCTAAACAAATTTATTAACAAAGTATAAAAAACCTGAATTATCATAAGCCGCCCTAGTTTGGAGTGTTCATAAAATAGTTGTGTCAGATATTTCAAAAATTAAAATGTGTGCTTTAAATATTTAAACTCTAAATGATCTTGATTGTAATAGAAATTTATCATTTTTCATCCTCTGATAAATCTCTATGATGTCCATAGAGAGCTTAAAAACAAAAAAAATAACATCATATTCATAATCACTGACCTCAAAATAGTGTAAACTGATACTCTACATGCTTATGTTTGAAATTTGTCATTTGTAACCTTCTGGAAGTGGCTCTTAAAGAGCTAGGATCACCAGTAAAGAATCAAATATAAAAAATCTTACCATATTTATGATCAGCAACCTCAATATAGCATAAAACAACACTCCATATGCTTAATTACCAATCACCACTTTTGTTTAATTTTGTGAAAAGGAGTAACTTTGACCTTTTGTGTCTCAATAATGGGTGGGGGACACCTGGAGTCAGTTGATGAGGCATGCACCACCTCATGTCCTTCTGATCATTTTTGCTGAAGAAATCCATTGGTTTACTCTTAATAATAAGGGTGTAACTTCCTGCACAAAATATGATCCAAAAATGGCCTAGAAATTAAAGGGCCAGAAATAGGGTGGAACTCCGAAAAACCTTAATGTCTTGCATGACTAGACATCAAAACGAGTTGAAATGCATATCATATGTGGGAATTTTCTTGTATTGGTGAGTCAGGAGGTGCCGGACAAAAAACTAAAGTGATTTCAAAGTGTTCATAAGTAATTCCTATGAACGCAATACAGTACTAGCAGACAACTGTTGTCCTCTCCGTGAACTGAGTTGGAAAACCTTTTTCAACTGGATAGCAACAACACAATTTTATATGTACATATACACTATGTAGACTGTATGGTAATTTTATGTTTTTAAGGTAGAAACTTTGGGGGTACTCGAGTTTCATGGCACCCATGGAACTGGTGTCAATGTGTGTGTGTTCATTTCTTTTTCATTCATTCATCATTCAGCATATGCTCTAGCAAGGATCACAAGCTGTCAACTATCTTCACTTATTAATTTATTTGACTGTGTGTGTATATAATATGTGTGTGTGCATATGCATCTGCCTCCTTTGCTACTGAAAACACTTGATTTTATATGATCTTTGGAGAATATAGACACACAGTATGATGGGTACAAACAATATATGTTAGTATTTGACTATTTTCATCATTAACTTTTAGAAAGCCACGTCAGAAAAAGATTTTTTCTGTTTTAAATAGTCTACTATCATTTGACAGAAGACTTCAACTTTAAATATTGCTCACATTTTCTCCTGACCTTTTGAAATTTTTATTGATGCACAAATATGAGAACAAATGTAATCCTTCGTCTGTTTTCTTGTTTGCAGTTTTCCTCTAGCCTTTCCTATCAACATTGGTAGCCACATTATTGAAGTGCAAGGGAAATAAAAGAGGAAGACTTTCATATTCGGATTTATAAACCTAGTCTTTTATAGCACTCCAGATTTTGATGACCTAAAGTTTAATATTTCTAAATTAATTTCTGCTTTTTTTCTGGTAGATATTTTTGTCCAGCATCCCAGATATATTTTCTCTAATTTTCTGCCATGCATTCTTCTTGTCTGTAAAATAAGATCCTATTATTTTCTTACATGTTCTCTATTAACCAATTGAGTGGGAATCAGCAATTTACAGGATTTTAGCATAAGGTTTTGACATTCTGATGTTGTGCTACTGCAAGGAAAAGGCCATCACTGTGCAAAACCAAAATCTTTTCTTGATCTTTTGTGCAAATATCCATCACGTGTAGTTCCTTCTCATTTTTCTCCCATAAACTGTGTCAGCAGGCGAACACTTTTTCTGCCTTTGCAAGGTTTATGATTCTTTGCCCATACATCCCCAACCTCATGTATATTGGCCAACACTATTTATGAAACCAAGGCAGAAGATCATGAATGTATTATGTAATATCAGTATTTTATCAAAACATAATTGGATTAAGCAGGTTTAAGAATGTTATGTTAGCTAATGTTATAACCTGAAAGTGAGATAAACTAATTAAACCAGTTAGACAAATTATTATTTTTCATTGATAGCCATAAAAAAGGATGAATATTTTTAGGTTGTAATAGCAAGATAACTGTCAGCTTTAAATTAGGCAGTACAAGTAAAATATAACTAGTTTACCAAAACTCATCCCAAAGCCAGTGCAATTAACTTTTGAATTAGTTATTACCTAGAATCATAAAACAAAGTGTTTGCTTATTTTGACATTTTGAAACTGTCACTTAACTGTGTTTTTATTTTTCCAGTAATGCATTTTATTGAAAGTTAGGTCAGGTCAGGTCAGGTTGGGGAGCATGCACTGGTACAGCACATTACCACACCCACCACACGATGAAACAGCTCGGATCCTGGTTGGCAACCCCCTGGCAGACACATGGTCCAATCCCACCCCCTGGAAATGACCTTCTATCTGCCACTCGGGTCCTCAATAATGAGAATCCTGTGAGCTGGATCACCCTCAGGGAATCGCGTCACATGGTTGTAGTGACAAAACTGACACTCCTTCACTATGCAGGTAGTGTGTCTCACTTGTGTCTCTGTGAGAAACTGCTCATTCGACACAAAGTCAAACCAGCAGTACCCAAGGATTCTCTGAAGTGACACAGTACAAAAGGAGTCCAGTCTTCATCGCAGGTCACTGGATAGCGTCCATGTCCCGTAATCATATAGCAAAAAGGAGAGCGCCAGGACTGAAAAGACTTGGACCTTCATCTCTTTGCAAAGATATCGGGAGCACCACACACCCCTTTCCACTGACCTCATGAACCCCCATGTTCACCAGAGACATGAATGTACACTGGTACTGTGAGTACTGTGCAGAGTGGAGGCAGAACCTCTGCGTTTTTCCCAGTTGATGCTGGGGTTCGTCAGGGGTGTGTTTTTGCTTCTACTCTGTTCAATGCTTGCATGGACTGGATGTTGGGCAGGGTCATGGGGTCCAGCAGCTGTGGGACATCTGTTGATGAGGAAAGATTTACTGATCATGACTTTGCCAATGATGATGTGATCTTCGCTGAGTCAGTGGAGGTTCTAAATAGGGCTCTTGAGAGTCTAAACGAGGAGTCTGGGGTAAAAAGCAAGACCCAGTCCATTAATGACTTCTTGAGCACAACACAGCGTCTGTCTGCAGAGAGAATTTCCACCTTGTCAAGAGGTTTACATTGAAAGTTAACAACAATACATTTGTTTCGATAGTGTTTTATCCTTAGTTTCAAAAACCATTTGCAAAGTTTAAAAGAAGAGTTCAGAAGAGCAGTTACTGTAAGTGCTGCAAAAGGTTTATACCCTAATTGTCCTATATGGTTACAATTTTTATTTTATTTTATCAGATCAAAATTAATGAAATTTGACATATGAAATCCTCAGTGCATAGTCATGCTTTCCCTGTTTGCTTTTTTTACATAATACTCTTCAGTACCCAGATCTAGCTTTGCCTACCTTTAACACTAGAATTACCAGAGCCTACGAAAATACTTGTAGATCCGGCCCACCTTAAATCCGTTCGCACCTCTCCCTCAGCATCTTTTGTCCTGTAAATGGGCAGATTAAGACAAGCAGCAAGCAGCCTGCTATTCCATCCCCCACCGCCGCAGACCGTGCACAAACATCTCCCAGCTCATGCCTTGATTGATTATCTGGGAGTGAAGTGCTGGAGTTTTACAGTGGAAATAATAGATTGTTATTTGGAACACATGCATTTCACGTGTGTTCCGTTTCTATAATAATCTGTCTAAACACATTGTTAAAACAGAAATGTTTGTCATATTTTAGTAGTAACTGGGGACTCTTGATTACAAGTCAGCAAATCTTACCGCTATGCCATGGAAGCTGTTGTATCATCCTTGAACCTTTTGTGAAAGTGTTTATTTGATCTTTGGACTTCAGGCTTCACACATTATATAGTTTATGCCAACATTTTGTCATTTACTACTAAAATATGACAAACGTTTCTGTTTTAACAATGTGTTAAATGTGCACTTCACTCCCAGATAATCAATCAAGGCATGAGCTGGGAGAAGTTTGTGCATGGTCTGCGGTGGTGGGGGATGGAATAGCAGGCTGCTTGCTGCTTGTCTTCATCGGCACATTTACAGGTGTCACGCACGAGCGCATGGGGAACAGTTAAAGGACTCAGACCACATCGCAACAACCCATGCCGAGAGACAGAGGGGGCACATTAACCTTTCTCTTCTTGTCTCATCAGCCAGAACGAGGACTAGCCACCGTAAGAAAGCGCGACATACTGTAAACAAAAGGAAGTCATACTTCCGGGTTCCTGTATACCCTCCAGTCACGAGCTGATGACGTCTCCATCCCAGCATTCCTCCCTGTTTTCCCAGCATCCCTGATTCAATTTCCTGTCCCTCTGTATAAATGTTCCCTCATTTGCTTTGTATTTTGTCCGGTGTGACCATTTGAGTTGTATTGTGGAGACGATACTTTCCGTTGTAAGTAAACCAGGGTGGAAACCCCTCAAAATTAAACCTGTGTTACTTTATTCTTTCACACAGGACAAAAGACGCTGAGGGAGAGGTGCGCACGGATTTAAGGTGGGCCGGATGTACGAGTTTTTTCGTAGGCTCTGGTAATTCTAGTGTTAAAAATGTGTAGACAACATGAACAACTGTGATTTTTCTTTAATAACTAGAAAGACAGCCAATGTGTTAAAATAGAGGAGTTGTATTTCACTGGGTTAATATAACATTTTTGTATTGTCATTTGAATTTTCTAATGGATAATTTAGTAACATCAGGCCGTTCTGTGGTAAACAGTTTCCTCTCTGGCATACATACAGTTAATAGACATACATTCTGAAACCACCTTAAGTCAGATCAGGCTTGTAACAGGCCAGAACCTATCAAGGGAGGAAACAGCCCTGGACAGTGCAGTGGTCCATTGCAAAGCCCACTCATGTATACAACCATAGTCACACACACAAGTGGGGCAATATACTGTAGAACTGTCAATTAAATGTAACTGGATGTCTTTAGGAATGTGGGAGTACTCAGAGAATAACCCATGCTCACTGTCACAACCACTTCAGTTCGAGACAGTAGGTGCACCCTGAAGGGCTTTGAGAAGCCCATCTCCTGGACAAGAATGTGCTTCAAGTCTGCCAAGTCCCAGTCCATTTTCCTGACTCAAAGGACAGGGTCATCTACAAGTGACGCTTTGAATTATATGGCACTACAATTCCATCAGTAATGTAGCTGTCACTCAAGAACATGGGAAATGTGTTTGACAGTAGCCTCTGAGACACATCTGACATCCAGACAGCTATCAAGGAGCTTGAGGCTTGGCTGTCAACAGTAGACAAGTTGGGTTTGCCTGGCAGATTTAAACATCGTGGAAAAATCAGCACAGCATCCTGCCCAGAATTTCCTCCCCTATTTTGGTGTACAAGGTGTAGTTTCCACTGAGTAGCATTTGGGGAGTTTAAAGTTTCATGCACAAGGGTGGCACTGTAGTACAGAGAATCCAGAGACCCTAAGGTTTCAAATGGAGGCATAGAGGTTCGGACTGACAGGACGTGGAATGTCCACAATGAGGTAGAGTTGACAGAGCCTCAGTTCAGACACAGTGCACTATTGGAACACTGGCAACTGGCTGAGCAGGACTAGGCATCTCCCATAGACCCCAATATGAGAAGACCATGGTGGCAACTCATACAAGAGAAAGTGCAAGCAGGTGTAGAGGAGGCACACATAAGCAGAATAGTAATGATAAGCCAGCAGGGGGCCTAGCCTAGGTGGGAAAGTGCATAGGAGTGGCAGGCAGAGACCCAGTACATAAAATCCCTGATTTACAGTAAGTTGGGGCAAAAAAAAACACACACACACACACACACACACACATATATATATATATATATATATATATATATATATATATATAATTACAAAAATATGTATCATCTCCCTGTGTATATTTTCTTAGCTATACACCAGCTGTCTTCCCTGGAGAGCCACATCCTGGAGGCTGGAAGTGTTATGACAAGTATAATTTTAACCAATCCAATATATTTTTGGACAACACTGCAGATTATTGCTGAAGTTTTTTAGTGTTGAAGTTTCACATGTCTGTGGGTCAAATTCAAAGCAAAGACTTGTCAAACATTTCCTGATATGAATATTTTGTCTGAGACACAAATGTCACTGAGGTACCTCCTGTTTCAATGTACAGCAGAGGTCATCACAAGCAGGGAAAATGCTAGCTAAAAATAAGGAAACCTTTAATGCTACATATGTTTAAGGCTAAATAGAAGACCTAACAAAACTCTGGTACTCAGTTTGCATTTTTTGATTTGTAGGAAACAAGTTGAATGAATTCAGTCACAAATTCAAAATACATCACGTAACAAAAGACTGCTATGCTTACTAAAACATGGCTTCATAAAGGATTACCAAATTCTGTTGTATAACTTAAAGACTTTTTTAGTTTTTGTTCAGACGGGACTGACACATCCAATTAAATCAGATTCCTTATACTATTGTTAACAATATTTTGTGTACAAGCGTAGCTGTTGCCATAAACGGCTGCTTGTCTCATTTTCAATTTTTGTTCATAGTACAACATTTTTTCTATCTACCTGTAAATTCTGCGAAAATTTCAATTGCAATTGTCATCATTTATCAGCATGTTGTTTGTTTAGTAGGCACTGCTGTAAAGACCTATTGTACTAATAAACAGAGATAAAGAAAAAATAGAAATAACTAAAAGATGTGTGGGTCAAGAATGGGCCAATGCCTGATACCAAGAGTCAAAAAGGTCTTTTACCAAAAACTAGAATGCAATTTCAAAAAGCAAGGAGAAATGTGTTACCCAGGTTAATTCAAAAAGAGCAAGACTTTTGCACAGTGATTCAAAGGTTATCAAACCATCAAAATCGAATACTGAAGGACTGTTGTGGACAAACTTTAACTTGTCACCCTGATAATGTCACAAACGAGTACACCCCAGGGAATTCTGGGATTGGTTCTTATGGCAATGGCATACACAATAGCCTAAAATAGTGATGTCCATCTTGAAAAGAAATGGAGTTGCAAGAAAGAGTAAATCAATTTTGAACTTTGTAACAAAACAATATACATAAAAACCATAAGTCTGGAATCTTTGAGTATTTAAACCCCATTTTCAACATATGGTTGGCCAGAAAGGAGTTTAGAAAATAATAATACATTTATTACTGTCAGAGACCCTAAAGCCTATTAATGGAAAAGAGCCTGCACACCCAGAGCATTGTTATCATCAAAGTTCAAACAAACTTTAAATCAGTTCTCCAAAAAATGTAATCAAAACGTGTTCTGTCTGTGAAAATGTGGTAACATTTCAGATCAGGTAAACAGATTTAAGTGTATGATTACATATTTTTGTAAGTTTTCAATTGAGGCAGAACTAAGTAATTATGTGATCATGAGACATTTGTACTCTACATAACCTCCCAAAAGTAAATACTTGACCATGTCATTGCAACATTATTCAGGGTTTAAAGTAGGAAGTGAAGAGTAGTTGACTGGAATGCACTCTTAATCTTCTCTCTCACTGTCTTTCTGTCTGTCTCTCTGTCTAGCACTTTGACATTTGTGCTGTTTGGATATGTGATTCATTCCAGTTTGAACTACTCAGCTGAGCTCAGATGTTCTCTTACTCATTAGAGTGGCACACACCTGTCTCTACTAATTAGGAATAATTGCTCTCATATCTACTATACATGGTCATTTGCATAATTAATTTATATGATTAAACACAAAGGAAGATGAGAGCTGTTCCCAGCATCCCCCATGATAAAACAAATAATGAATAGATTTTAAAATGCATTTATATTTATTCTCCTTTATTTAGCTGATTTTTTTGACTAGCAAGTTACAGGTTACATTATAAATATTTACATACTGGTTCAACTGGAGCATTAGCAAGTTAACTGGCTTTCACAGGTTCCTACATTAAGTAATTTGTGGAAATTAAACAGGCAAAATCAAGATTTGCGTTCTAATAACTTAGTCATCAGGCAGAACTGCCAGAAAAATATTTTTATTTAGCTTGATATCAGATGAACTAAGTAAATATGATTTATATTCTAAATATATTTTTATCTAATTTTTTTTGTTTTTCTTCTTTACGTCCTGCAACACTTACTGTACTTTAAAAAGATGTTGCACTGTGCTTCTCCTCACATTTAATGTATTATAGCCTTATGCAATGATTATTTTACCCTGTTATTTTTATCCTTTTACTTGCCGTCCATATACTTTAGTTTGTTAAATTAGAGACCATTGCTTCAGTTATCATACTTTAATGGCTTGTAGCCAACTCTCAGTTTCGAATGTTTCTAAAATAGGGGCTGAAATGAACTGACTTGAGACATAAGATACGAAAATAAAATACGAAAATAATCTTTAATAAATCCTGAAATGGGCCAGTATAGCCAATTTACACATTTAATAATGCAATAACAGGTAATAAAGTGTGGAACCAACTTGTGGAATATAACTCTTATAAGGATATCTCTTGTAGTGATACACACCTTCTGCCCAGCTGTAAACACAGGCCAAGTTTTGTTGCCAGACAAAATATTTTGCCAGTGTTACAGCCATTTTCAAGTTCTCCCAAGCTACTTTAAAATAATATTAAAGTGGATTTGAACCTATACAAGCATTTAAATGGTGACATCCAGATCACCAGGGGCCTCATGTATAATGCCGTGTGTAGAACTCACACTATAACATGGCGTAAGCACAAAAGCGGGAATGTACGTATGCACAGAAAAATCCAGATGCAGGAATCTATGCGTATGCAAATGTCCACGTTCTACATAAATCCTGATCAGCGTGAAAAGTAACGCACGTGCACGCGCCTTCTGTCTTGCCCCAACTCCTTCCAGAATTACGCCTCTTTGAATATGCAAATCAATATAAATAGCCTTCTGTGAAAAGACAATGGCAAAAGCATGGGGGAAAATATAAGAATTTCAGCGAATACCAAGTGGAGGCAAAGGAAAAACTTACTATTTGTTGGTTTAAACAGTGGTATAATCAGCAAAAGGAAGTTGATCGAGTGACATAGTGTCGGAGAAACTCGAAAGCTCAAGTTCACAAAGTCGCACAATGCCCGAAATAAAAAAGTTGTCACATATCAAAGTCGCCGTGAAAAGGTGAGTCGTAGCCCACCGTCTGAGTGTCATATGAAAACTTATTAGGGTACAGAGAAAAAAAATAGGCACACAGTGGGGAAAAAGGCATGAAATGTCAACTTTAATCTTGAAATTTCCACTTTACTCACGTAGTTTATTTTGTCATTAAAGTAGAACATCATAAACTTCATCTTAAAATCATTTATTTTTCTAGTTTCTCAAATCCCATCGTAACTAAAGTAGCACGTTAAATGCTTTGTTCTGTATTTGATCTTCTATATGCTCTGTGTGTGTGAATCACTACGTGCTTCCGTTCTTTCTTTCTCCGACAGGACACAGAATCCATTACATTCGTGATATTACAGATCTCTGAATGATTAAAATACTGAAATGTATATGTGAAATCTTTTTCATGATGATAGGAATGAAAGAATGTTATTAAACATGGGAACACGGTGGCGCAGTGATTGTTCATATCTCATACAAGAGGCTTGCTGCGCCATGCGCGACCTTCGATGAAATAATTTATTACAGAAGTACTGTCTCTTTCAAACATACTAACCTCCAATTCCTGTCATTACTTTTCTTTATCCAAATACCCAATCGCCACACCATCAGCTCTGTAATAGACGTTAAGCCATCTGTAAGCTTAGAACGCCGATTCTTCAAAACTTTTAAGGAACATTGAAATATCTTCATAGTACATGTTTATTTATTCTGTCCGTCTATCCTTCCAGGAGCAGGAGCAATCCGTGAACTAGCTAGCGCTGCGGCACCGTGTCCTCACATGTTTAATTATTAACAATACAGATTATTTTAAATGAAGTTAAAGTTTTATCTGTATAATATAATCAACATATTTTTCTGCATTTCATCTTAAAAATGATATCGTCATCATACGCGCTTTATAAAGTGGCGCAGGTTGTGCAATATTATAACTGTAGTTCAAGTGAGGTAATTGTACTTATAAGTACAAACAGTTCTACAAAGAGCATTTGATTGAGTGTGTTTATAGTTCTTGGGATGAAACTGTTTGTGAACCGCGAGGTCCGTACAGGAAAGGCTTTGAAGCATTTGCTTGATGCTATACACCGATAATTCTCTTTCCGATCAGCTGCTGCTGTGATTCCCCACTCAGATATAGTGATATAAATACTCCGAGTGGTACAGTGAGAGTAATATGGAAAAAGATGATCCGCTGTGGCAACCCTTAACGGGAGCAGCTGAAAGAAGAAGAAGATGCAGTGAGAGTAACAACGCTAAAGCAGTTATGGTATTGGAATACTATGGCTATTCCCTGGACCATTACATTGTTACAGGTTTATTAGTGTAATGCATCTAATTGTAATTGACAATATGCAGTTAGTTTCAGTGTATTTATAAAGCCGCCTCAGGAATGTGGGTCTAAGAAAGAAAGGGTAACCACATAGGAACAGTAGCACTGCTTTGACACTGGGTGCCGCCAGTCTGCAAAACCGAGCGGAGAAATTGCGTACGCCAGGGTATGAGGTACCGTGGAAATGTGCGTGGCTTTACACCAAGTTTAGGTTTTATACATCGCGATTTGAGCATGGAAACGTTTGTACGCAACATTTCTGTGTGTACGCACCATTTATACATGAGGCCCCAGGTGATACAATGCATTGTGAGCAAACTCTCCAAGAAGTAAGGTAGTTTTCCAATTTTATCTGAAAAGTGTCAAACATACAATGCAGAAACTCCTCCAAATAATGATTGTCCCATTCTGTCTACCCATTAGACTCAAGATAATATCCCAAAGTCAAATTAGGCTTAAAGGATAATTTTGGTATTTTTCAATTTTAATTCATCACAATAAGGGGATATATTAATTTGACACATAAACTAACATTCTAAAGTGAAGATTTTTTTAATACCATGTCTGTTCTTGCAGCTTACAATGGGACTAAAGGTTAACATGAGTCTTAACATGAAAAAAAGTTTAAATATACCAAATATGTCCAAGAGAAAAATGTTATAAGATATTGATCTGCTTTTTGAGACTGCATAAATGTTGTAAAACAATGCATGCACATCACTCTAAAAAGCAATAAAAAAGTAAGCAAACAATTTATACATTTTGGCCATTTTGAAAGAAAACTGCACCTCATCTTGCTAATTGTTTTTCCTTCCACAGCAACCTTTGACCTGGGGTGTGTTTTTCTCTAGCATTTTTTGTAAATACTGCATACTTTATTTTCATTTTTAGAATTGACTCCTTATAGGTACATTTTCTTTCTTGAGTTAAATGCATGGTTAATGTTGATGCATTAGAGATCCAAGTGACGGTATGGAGATTATTAATTATTATTTTCATAAACCATAATGCTACCTCCATGAAGTACCACCACCTTGCCACCCTACTGTAGATAACAGATACTCATCTATGTAGTATTCAGCTTGCTAGTAAATGACATTGCCATAGTCATTAATCTACAGTGGTATATTTCAGCATGCTTTAGTTGAAGCTGCAGTGAAATTACTCACCTCAAATATGTTTGAAACAGCAGTTGGCTTCAATAATAGGCTATCAGAAATACATTTTCTTTTCCACTTTTGCTTACTAGCAATCATCCATGGAGAAATGAGAGTCGCAGTCTCTCAGGTCTACTTTCAGTTGGTCTTCCATTAGAGTGTTCATATCCAATCTAAGCTCTACAAGCTGTAGCTATAAGGTGCATGATTACTATAAGGAATTTGAAGGAAACTCTAATCACTTTGTATTTTTAAAGTTAATTTTTATACCCTGGATGTGTGCATTTTTTAACCACTTTCATGAAAGGTGAAATTTGCAACCTCCAAACCCTTAGCTGGTGTAACTGAGTTTACTTTCATTATTTTTACCCGTTTGAAAAGATCCTTGCTCAAAGAATAATTTTGACTTTAGTCATTAGAAGCAATTTGCCTTGATAGAAAAGAAATGGTTTCAGTGTCTCGATGCATGCTCAATAATCCAGGTAAAGAAATTCTAGAAAGTTGATTTTATTCATCTGGAAATAGTTTTTTTTTCCGATACGTTTCATCACTCATCCAAGTGACTTCCTCAACCTACCTTAACCAACGCATACAGATCAGTATTTAAGGTTTGACTCTCACCATCCGCTACAGCACAAAATAGGTGTCATCAGGACTCTACAACACAGAGCAAACACCATACCCACAGACACAGCAGCCAGGGAAGCAGAAGAGCATCATATCAAAAAGGCCCTGAGTAAATGTAGTTATCCCAGCTGGACTTTTGTCAAAGCAGGGAAGACACCTAAAGAATGCTCTAAGCAATCCAGGAGAGAGGAAGGACAACCGCTGCCTAAACAAAAACCTTTTGTGATCCCTTATGTGTCAGGAGTATCGGAACAGCTGAGACGCATTTTTTCAAAACACCAGGGGCCTCATGTATAAATGGTGCGTACGCACAGAAATGTTGTGTAAGAAAGTTTCCACGTTCAAATCACGATGTATAAAACCTACACTTGGCGTAAAGCCACACACTTTTCCACGGTACCTCATACCCTGTCGTACATTCTCCGCTCAGTTTTGCAGACTGGTGGCACCCAGCGTCAAAGCAGTGCTACTGTTCCTGTGTGGTTACCCTTTCTTAGATCCACATCCACGACGGCGGCTTTATCAAATACACTGAAATTAACCGCATATCATTCATAAATTTAATGCATCTGATTGTAATTAACGTGTAACAATATAATGGTCCACAGAATGGTCAAACTATTCTAAATACCATAACTGCTTTAGCATTGTTACTCTCACTGTACCTTCTTCTTCTTCTGTCAGCTGCTCCCGTTAGGGGTTGCCACAGCGGATCATCTTTTTCCATATTACTTGCATTGCACCACTCAGAGTATTTATATCACTGTATCTGAGTGTGAATCACAGGTCTACAACGATCGGAAAGAGAATTATCAGTATACAGCATCAAGCACTCGCTGCCTCAGCCATTCGTTATTTGAACTGCTGTCATCCAAACAACGCTTCACAGCCTTTCCTGTTCAGATCTCGCGGTTCACAAACAGTTTCATCCCAAGAACTATACATGCACTCAATCAGTCCATCAAGTGCTCCTTGTAGAACTGTTTGTCCTTGCAAGTTACCGTGAGGTAATTGTACTTATGATACAGTTATAATATTGCACAACCTGAACCACTTTATAAAGCGCGTATTTACATATGATGACGATATCATTTTTAAGATGAAATGCAGCAAAATATGTTGATTATACAGATAAAACTTTAACTTTAAATACACGGTGCTGCAGCGCTAGCGAGAAACTTGAGCTTCGTTCACGGTTTGTTCCTGCCTCGCGCTGTATTCATGCTGTGGTTGGCGTGACACTGGAAGGATAGATGGATAGAATAATTAAACATTACGAAGATATTTCGATGTTCCTTAAAAGTTTTGAAGAATCTGCATTCTAAGCTTACAGATGGCTTAACGTCTATTACAGAGCTGATTGTGTTGCGATTGGGTATTTGGAGAAAGAAAAGTAAGGACAGGAATTGGGGGTTAGTACGTTTGAAAAAGACAGTACTTCTGTAATAAAGCATTTCATTGAAGGTCACGCATGGCGCAGCAAGCATCTTGCTGTAAGACATGAACAATCACTGCGCCACCGTGTTCCCATGTTTAATAACATGCTTTAACTCATATCATCATGAAAATGATATCACGTATACTTCTCAGTATTTTAACTATTCAGAGAGCTGTAATATTACGAACGTAATGGATTCTGTGTCCTGTCGGAGGAAGAGCACGTAGAGCACATATAAGATCAAATATACAACAAAGCATTTAACATGCTACTTTAGTTACGATGGGATTTGAGAATCTAGTAAATTAAATGATTTTAAGGTGAAGTTTATGATGTTCTACTTTAATGACAAAATAAACTACGTGATTAAAGTGGAAATTTAGAGATTAAAGTTGACATTTCGTGCTTTTTTCACACTGTGTGCCTTTTTTTTCACTGTACCCTAATAAGCTTTCATATGACACTCAGATGGTGGGCTACGAGTCGCCTTTTCATGCTAACTTTGATATGTGACAACTTTTTTATTTCAGGCACTGTGCGACTTTGTGAATTTGAGCTTTTGAGTTTCTCCGACACACTATGTCACTCGGATCAACTTCATTTTGTTGCTTATATAACTATTTAAACCAACAAATAGTGAGTTTTTCTTTGCCTCCATTTGGTATTTGCTGAAATTCTTCTATTTTTCCTTGTACTTTTGCCATTGCCTTTCACAGAACACTGGGCTTAAGGGCTATTTATATTGACTTGCATATTCAAAAAGGCGTAATTCTAGGAGGAGTTGGGACGGGACAGCAAGCGCGTGCACGTGCGTTTATTTCCACGCTGAGCGGGATTTACTGTATGTAGCGGAAGAACGCGGAAGTTGGCGAACGCACAGATTCCTACATCTGGATTTTTCTGTGCGTAAGCACATTTCGACGTTTGTGCTTACGTCATGTTATAGTGCGAATTCTACGCACGGCGTTATGCATGAGGCCCCAGGTCTCGGTGGCTTTCAAACCCCAAAAGACACTATGGCAAAAATTGGTCCACCCCAAGGATTGGGTGCCCGGCACAGACAGAGTAATATAGTTTACGCAGTTAAGTGCCAAGAGGATTGCCGTGAATCATACATCGGGGAAACCAAACAACCACTGGTGAAGCGGATGGCACAACACAGAAGAGCTACCTTGTCTGGCCAGGACTCCGCAGTCTATTTACATCTACAGGACAGTGGTCACTCTTTCAGTGATGAAGATGTGCACATCCTGGTCAAGGAGGAATGCTGGTTTAAGCGAGGAGTCAAGGAGACCATTTACGTGAAAAAGGAAAGACCATCTCTGAACTAATGAGGGGGCCTAAGGGTACATTTTTCACCATCTTACAATGCGGTGATTGCAGCCATTCCCCAACTCTCTGTGCATGGTACTCATGGCCATTGATCAATGGACAATTTGCATATCATTGATCACACGGCCCATTGTTAGTCAATGGTGCTAGTTCGGTCATTATGCCAAGGTACTGTTTATAAGGTTGGAGAAACCTGCAGTCACCTGAGACTGAGGAAATCACTTGGATGAGTGATGAAATGTATCAGAAAAAAACTATGTCCAGATGAACAGAATCTACTTTCTAGAAATGGTTTCTAGCAGCTCTACATGTGTACAACATCAACAATTGTAAAAGCGGATTCATTATAATATTCTGTTGTTTCAAATTATGAGGAACATGTCTTTCACATTTCCAATATTGCTTTGATTTTAAATGTGATTTTATTCAAATTTTATATTGCAAAAAATGAATTATCAAAGGAGTATTTAAAATTTTGCTTCTCAGCTGCTAAAGAAGTTAGTCTTGGTTATATTTATTCAATTTTGTAACATGGGTGAGTTATATTTCTGAATACAGCAATATAGTTAAAAAATTACAATGTTCTGATCAAATAAAAAAATAAACTCACTCTTAGATTTCTCTGGATATGATCTATGGCTAATAATAATAACATGTAGTTTCTACTTCCAGTAGTGAAAGGATTTTGTTGGATATCTCATTTTAATGGCATTCTACGGTCATTAGGTTTTCCAAACTTTAACCTATGTATTTTTAGAAACCTTAATTTTAAGTAAGTTAAAAATTTGATTAATCTGCTTGTGTTCTTAACTTTACTTTCCTGACTAATATTTCTCATTTCTTAAATTTCTTTGAATTTAATTAAAATTTCTAAGTGCTGCTGAAGCCAGCAACCTAATCAAGTATAATATATGACCACAAAATAATCTTGGCAATGGAGATTCAATAAAAGATGCAGATTATTATTATTCATTATGTACTTTGTGAAAAGCCTTATGGAGGTCCACAAAAGCCACAAATTTTTTTTGCTGAAAATTAAACCATCTGCAAAGCTCCACTTCTGGACTATTCTATTTAGTTCTTATATGAGTAGCTCCTTTGTATTTATGTAAAGAGGAGAAAAAGCAGATTTTAAAACTAGGTGTGGTTCTTCAGGGTAGCACATAATCTCCATATGTAGGGATACCAACCATTCCTTGTTTTTAGGAATTTCCATATTTGAAAAAGATATGTTATGTAACAGAACACTATTTGTTCAGTATTTTATTATTTTATACATTTTTTTTTCAACAGTATAGCCCGGTACAAGGCAGCAACAGCTGGTCGTGGTATCCATCAACATATTAAGCGATTATATAATCAAATGTGTGCTGAGTCTTAGTTGTTTTCCAGTTTCATCAAATGAGTGCGAATGTGGGTTTTTGCAAATTAATCTAATTGTTACTCCAATGAGTTTACAGAAAAGGCATTGCTAATCACACATGTGGTGATTTAAAATGAGCCTATGTTCCCTCACTTTGCAGTAGATACTGTATTCAAGTGTGTTAGTTACTGTTATCAAGTGTTATGGGTTTGTGCACTGAGAGCTTTGATAGCATTGATAGTTCTTTTTTATTCTGTAAAATTTTTGTGATGTGCCTGGGTCATATATATTACCAAAATATTTATTTTATTTCAAAAGGGAAACAAAAATTATTGCTAATATAAATGTTTACTTTTTTCTGAATTTATTCACCGTGACATGTGCCTGGGTCAGATGTGAGCAAAATGTTTATTTTATTTCAAAAGAGAAACAAAAATTATTGTGAATACTGTACACTATTTTGTATTTAAGCACTTTGAGACATGCCTAGGTCAGATATAACCAAAACATTTATTTTTTATCTGAAAAGTGGAAAAACAAGTATTGCTACTACCTCAGATTCTGTTCACTTATAGTTTTTTTTATTGTTTTTTATGCACTTTTTGATGAGCCTGCGTCAGATGTGACGCAATTTAATAGGGAAACAAAGAATAAACAATACTTGTTTTTCAATAGATTAGCTTTGTATTGTTATTACTTGCTGAAAATGTTTGGCCCAGCTAAATTTCTTGGTTTGAATTTTCTGGCCCAACTAAAATATAATTGAATAGCCCTGGCTTAGTTCGTCGCTTTTTTTTTTTAGGAAAGTTAGCAACACTATGCATAACTTACAATTGAAGGAAGTATATATAAGTTTAATAATAACTGTCTTTTTTACTGTTTTGTGCTGGAGACTCTAACAAGTCAATAAAATGCTTATTGAGCCAATAACAAATGGGTGCCACTAGTTCTTAAGACAACTGTTGCAAGATACAATACTCATTAAGCAAAAATATATTACAGAAACTTATTGTGATATACAGATGTATTATAATCATAAATAAACATTTATTTTTTGCAAAAAACATTTATTTTTTGCAAACATATGATATGCCTGTGAACAATTTTTGAAGGCTATGTACAATAAGTTCACGATTTTTCTTTTTTAAACTCTTTTTCTTCCATTATCTTTTACCTATAATTTAGTATAGGGTTTTTGACTTTACAACTTCACAATAAATTTGAGCTGGTAGTCGGTTCTTAAAGTTATGCCCGCCATTATGCACAGTTAGCCATTTCACTGTGTGTAGCTGTGAATATATACCATGTAACCCTGTGGACTAGAGTCCAATTGGATTTTAAGCATTTTGCTGTATGTATTTATTTTTTAGAAATTCTACACATATGACAGAAAGAAATAATTTGCAGATTCTAAGTGTGTGTTTTTGTTATCTGCGTATTCAACAATAACTTTTAAAATGTATATGAAAAGCAATAATACGTAGAGTATTTCATACATGCAAATAACAACAATTTAAAATGCTGAGCCATTCATATTTTGTCACCAAGGACTCTTTCATTATTTGAAAACAGTTGCTGCTTAGACTCAGAGATGACATTACATTGCATTTACTTTTAGCTGACATTGAATTACTGGCTGGAGTACAGAGGGTACTGACACACAATACCAGCTCAGACAGTCTGGCCATTTCACCTGAATGCTAGAGAACCACCTAGCACAGTTAAACAGTTCTCTTATGTTAAACCAAAACTGTGTACTAAATAAAGTTCAGCTACTGTACATCAACTAATAATCAAACAATTTATGAAAATCAATGTAGTTCATATTTGAATGAGTGAAAAAATGAATCAGAATGCTCAGTGGCTGATCACATACAGTATAGAAGCAAAGATGACAAATCATTGTATACAGCATTACTCTGCTTAAATAAAATGCAGAAATGTACTGTATTCAAATGTTACAGTAGGTGTTATAATGAATTATTAATATTTTAATGAAATACCAGATGGTATTTACGTTATATACTGTAATTATCTGTATACATAACAATGAAGAAGACAGACTGATAATTAAGACACAACTACCGTTCACTGAGCTAGTGAATATTCTAATCATATATGACGCAAAACCAAATTTTACATTACATACTCTGTCATTATTATTCCCTCTGTTAAAAGAGAGTCAGTGCTGCATTTAGAATGATACTGACCCAGATTTAATGTCTCCTCTTATCACTGGAATAGAAGATGCCCTTGCTACTTCTTGAGATGATAAGGCTTCCACACTCATCAGGCTCATCAGATCTCTACAAAGCCATTCACAATATATGTGTATTTGAAAATATAAATATTTTGTACATATTTATGCCAAACAAAACGGTGAGGAACACAAGCAACACACTTGAAATTTGCACAGGTCTACAATAAAGAATTTGTTATGAGAAAAGAGAAATATCTAAGCACTGCTCAAAGATACACTTGCAAACAAATGGCACAACAAGCCATTGGCAAACTTTGCTAAAGATAACATCTATGTTCAAATCATCTGTAGAAGAGGGAGATAACAAAACACCACCTCAACAGAAAAGGCTTCTTTTCCTTGTCCTCCCTTCTCACATCTTACCATTAATGATGGCCACAAGCCTATTAATACAGACACGACCTACCAGCTCAAGGCCCAGGTTGAAATAAAGAAATGTGGTATTTTATGGGTGAGTATATTACATTAAACAAACTTTGAAGATTTAGAACTAAGTGTATGTATTTAATAAATCTAAATTGGTCACAAGATATTACAGAAGTAAGCACTTTCTTAATCTTTCTAACTAGAACTTTGCAGAGTATCTTAGCATCATTATTCAGAAGTGAAATTGGTCTGTATGATGCACATTGTAGTATGATGCACATTGTGATAAGTCCTTATTTTTCTTTGGAAAGATGGTAATTAATGCTTGGTGAAAAGTTTGAGGTAAACATTTGTTGTCTTTAGCTTCTACAAATATTCTTAATAGTAATTTTATAAAATTCCACTGGGTAGCCATCAGGGCTTGTTGCTTTCCCACTTTGAAGTAAGCTTATAGCATCCTCTGAACTAAAATTATCTAGCTGTGGTATTTGTGATTGTGTCTTATCTTTAAACTGGGTAGAATGTAAGGACTTACAGTACTCTCTAAATACGTGGATTATATTTTTATGATCAATGATTCTGTCTCCATTTCTGTTACTGGGTTGCAGACTTCCTGCTTGTGGATTTATTGAGCTAAGATCTTATTAGCCTTCTCTCCGTGTTCATTTCATATTTAAAGATGAGCTGTTCCATTTCTTTTGTTATCAAGAGGTTAAATTCTGATTGCAAAACCTGTCTTTGAAATGCAGTATTTAAACAGAAATAAGTCGTAAAATGTATTTTTATATTATCACGAGAGCAGTTTTACACCAAATACCAACACATTGGTTGAATTTAATTTGCTCTGTAAAAATCTGTTTATTTGAATAGTTGGTGACTTCAGCATAGAGGCAAGCAGATTTTAAATAAATGCTTTATTTATCAGGGTGGGCACCCAACTTCTGTTACTGCAGGGAAGCTCACAAAATTTGTGCAACACCAGTGCTTCGTTATACAAAGTTCTGCTTTCTTCAGCCCATATGGTCAATAACTATTAACCCTGTGTCAGAATTTTGTCAATGCCTTTTCTGCCCTTTTGTGTTTTTTTAAAGTTTGGTTTCTATCCTTTGTTTTGCAGGGTTTTGTTTGACATTTATAGTGGTAGGCATCATTTTGCATTTCCATTCCATGTGCCCATTGTTACATGCATGGACACACTTAAGCATGATGTCTTAAATGAAATAGGACATCAGTCACTGTACTTAATTTCAGAAAATCAAAGAAAACAGACCTTTGCTTTTTGTCATTCTATTGGTTTTGGAAGAGGAAAGAGATCTTTTAAGTTGGGTATTTTCCTATTTTGGTGTAGGGACTAGGAACACAGATTGAATATTAAACACAACCATTTTCCTTGTGATTATGTCTTTGTGCAGATGGCTGATCCTCTTTTTGTTGCAAAGATAGGTGACACCCAACCAATCAGCAGTTGCATAAGTCCTGTTTGCTTGAGCAGTTTGCAGATTCAGTGTAACATTAGATTTTTTTTTTCATTTCCTATCTGCCTTGTATATCTTGTGAGCAAGAGCAGCTTCTCTCTGCACAAGCAATATAGTTCAGATGAGTGCAAAAGAAAGACTATTTAGCATTCCTAGCTCTGACTCTGTCATCTTAACTGATAAAGATAAAGGTTTTATCATTGCTTTGAAACATGGTCTGCTTTTAGTGAACACCTTTCACCTCATTTCTTGCTGCTTCTCAGAAGAATAACATTTTATTTATTTTCTTGTAAAGGCTAGTTCTGAGTACTTGGTTTGTTTCTGACCATACATTTTTCTAGCACTTATAAATGTCATGTCTGCCACTAAAAATACCAGCAAACCAGTGAACATAAAGGAAAATTATTTGATTTCTATATTTTTTGTTCGTTTATCCAGACACATTATGATATGCCTCTATAAAGAAAATCCATCATTCTGTTTTTTAAATCAAGTTTAAAGTGATAGAGACATGTCCATTGCAGAACATAAATGTACTAAAACTCAAAAAAAAAGTATAAATACAAAAGTATTTTTACCTATATGAAAAATACAAACAGAAACAGAGAAAATGTGTAAACTCTATAAAGTTGGTGATTTAGTTGGAATTCAAAACGATAGTTCTGTCGTAGTTTTTGCTAACCTCCATGACACCATATGGTCCAACAACAAAACATCAAGGAAAAAAGCACACACTCAGAAAACCAGTGGAACTGGACAAAGATATATTGTGTAGATTTATCATTCAACTTAAAAAATAATTGTTTAACCAGCTTGAATAATGAAATCATTCCAAAGACATATATGTTATGTTACTTATTTGTAACACTATCAGTAGTAGTACAGTCTGCTGGATAGTAGGTACTCCATCCATGGCTGGTTCCCACATCACCCCTAAAACAGCTGGTATGCCCTTGAATTGGATAAACAAGCTAAAAAATGGATGACACACAAATTTTCTTTCTGCCCATGCAGAACAACAAACTATTTAAAAACATTTTTAAAACTTTAAACCAAAACCAAAAAAGGAAAATAAGACAGCAAACAAAATGACACAACAATTTATTTCTGCATTCCACATTTACCAAGCACAAAAAAAAAAGACCACAGTGCCACAAGTATATAAAAAAGAGATGGCACAGTATATGGCAATTACTTGAATAACATTAAAACACATAAACAAATACCCAGTTACTCTATATCACTGTCTGAAAATAAAAATTGTTTATACATTTTTTGTCAAGCATTTATTAGTTTGTGCATTATTCTGTTTTTTATAAGTTAAAGTTTAGTGTCATAAGTACAAAATACTGTACATGGTATGCATAATTCAATTAAATTCTTACATGCATTTCTTTTCAGAACTGTTGATAATAATACAATATCAGAAAAGAAACACACACACAGAAAGCATGCATATTATACAACTTTATATATAATATATGTATAATTATATACTGTTTTCTTGTAATTTCACAGAAACATTTTTACACATAAATATTGTGTTTTCAGATGTTTGTTTAATGGTATCATTATAACAATTATGTCATTGCACCTCCATTTTAGCTTTGATTTTCATCATGGGCACCACCATTTCTCACTTCTTTGTTAAGGTAGCCTCTGAATTTCCCCATAGGATTTATAAAGTTTATCTAATCTAATCTAATCATATGATGTACTGCCAGTTGTTAGCCACATAATTCCCGTGATTGTGAAATTTGATATTGTCATGCTATTTAAGAGAGGTATGTTCAATATCAGTAAACTTTTGAATAAATCAGAAAACAACTTTGCATTCTTTAAGTTTTCATTTTGGTTAGGAAATTCTTCTCATTAGTTTTGTTTTTTTACTTGTTTTTTTGTGCTCCCACCTTTTCATTTCTGACTTATAACTGCATTTTTCTTCTGATAGTTTACCTTCCAGTTAGCAACCTTAACCTGACTTCAGACCACAATTTAGCCTCCTTCCAAGTGACTTTTTAAGCTTCTGGTCCATTCTTTCTCTTTGTTCCTTTAGTGTATGCAACAGTCATGACTTAAATGGAATCAATGTTTTAACATACTTTTTTTCTGCCATTTGAACATTGCTTATGTTATGATAATAATGTCATTGTTCTGTTATCTCCATTATTTGTCATAATGATGACGCATCCATCCATTTTCCAACCCGCTGAATCCGAACACAGGGTCACGGGCGTCTGCTGGAGCCAATCATAGAGATAATAACGTTTTATATAATGTATGTTGCAGTTTGAGTCCTCGTCAGTCTATTGCTTTATTTTTTGCTGTTCTTGTCCTTTAAAGCTTTCTTAATGTAACAAACCTGCCTACATAATTGTTTTTCATGTATAACACCATAAAGAGAAATTCTGCCATTCAATAAAACAA
Source organism: Erpetoichthys calabaricus (assembly GCF_900747795.2). Classification (NCBI taxonomy): domain Eukaryota; kingdom Metazoa; phylum Chordata; class Cladistia; order Polypteriformes; family Polypteridae; genus Erpetoichthys; species Erpetoichthys calabaricus. Next base: position 157,812,579 of record NC_041396.2, read on the forward strand.
AATCTATGCTATTTAGACTATAATTCCTTTAGTAAAGACCTAAACAGGCAAAGCAACCCCCTTGACGCCAAAAATGAGGAATCATAAACAATATATAATAAAATTGCAAAGTACAGCTCAAAAATGGTGAAATTGTGTAAAATATATGCCCAAATAAACCCAAATCCTGACAGCTTAGGCGTTTTAGGTAATGTTTAGGTAAGGTCAAAAAAGATGTCTGTTATGTTTTTGATTCACATTGAAGCGACATTTTCATTTAGATTAGCTTAGTTTATTTTTAGAGGCTCTGGATTGACTAGGAGCGCCTAGAAAATGATTAGCAGCTTTTGCTTTCTTCCGATCCATGTGGCTGTCTCACACTGAGTGACAGATGTCCTGTTCTTGTTTGGCAGGCCGTTTTAGGCTTATTTATGGTTGTTTTCTTCTTTGTCCAGCTGGCTATCACCTGTCCTACATTTACTGTCAGCCAGTTAGCAATGCTGGGGCAATCATGTGTCTGTTTTGACTGCCAGCAAGGTGCTAGCTACCCTTTGTTCACTGTGCAAATGGAAAGAATAACAGAATTACTTAATCCACCCTCTAAGTTTCATGGTGAATTTGTAAGATCTCTAGAAAATATACTAGTCCTCCAAATAAAGTTCAGTCTTGTAAGAGCAAGAGAAAGCAAGCAATTTTTATTTAAATCATGCTGTATGTATTATGACCAGTTTTATATAAACTATATAAAATTATTCTTATTGCAATGTGAAAAATGCTGTCTCTATGAATAATTATTTTTGCTGTTGTAGTCAAGCAGCTTGTGATTAACTTGCACAATTAAGGATGAAGAATTCAACATTACTGTAGTGCAATAAATCAGTAATGAGCTTTATTGCTTAAATATAGAGAAAATTCAATTTATAATAAGGTGAAAAGTTTATTTTTACTTCTATATACGGAAGTCACTAAATAATGTTATTCCTGGCAAACAGCTTTTATCCATCCATTTTCTTAACCCACTTATCTAGTGCAAGGTCACGGGGAAGTTGGAGCCTATCCCAGAAGTCATCAGGTACTGGACAGGGAGCCATCGCAGGGTGAACACACAAACACACTAGGGCCAATTTAGCAACCCAATTCACCTAACCTGAATGTCTTTGGACTGTGGTGGGAAACCAGAGAACCCAAAGGAGAAACCCACACCAACATGGGTAAACTCCTTGCAGAGAGCACTTGGGAAGCACACTCCGGCCTCCCTGGTGCAAGATGGCAGCATTATATTAAATTTAACATTTTCTTTCAATTAAATACATTTTAAAATACAATATAATAACTCTAAAACACAAAATTTGGTTAAATATGATGATAGTCAGTCAGTCATTTTCCAACCCACAATATCCTAACAGAGGGTCACGGGGGGTCTGCTGGAGTCAATCCCAGCCAGCATAGGGTGTAAGGCAGGAACAAATCCCGGGCAGGGCGCCAGCCCACCGCAGAAATATGAAGACATTTCAAGTTTATTATTCTGTGTACAGAGTACAGTGAAATTTATTCTCTAATGTATGCAAGATAATTTGTGCCAAAATTAAATGCAATCCCAAGTGTTGAAATGTAATGCACATGCATGTGGTGCATTTAATTTTGGCATAGTTTTATAGTGTCATAATTAAAAACATATAAACCAAATAATCGATTGAGTTTCATTGTGGCAAACAATTTTCGTGGCAGTTAAAAATGCAATACAAAAGTGCAATGCATTTTAGTTCACCATTGTAAATCACATGTCGTAACCAAAAGAAAAGTAACTGTAATGCACTGCATAACGGCTTCTTTAACTGTATTCCATTACAATTTAAGGTCATGTATTAATTGTGCCGAAACTAAATAAAATCAAATGACAAATCAGCATCAAAATGTGGGGCAAGGAGCATCAACAGATGGGGTAATGGTGAACTGATAAGGCATGAGATCCATTCAAAAGGTGAAAGCCACCAATGTAAATGGCGATTTCATTTTCTTCTGTGTCAAAATATGGGAAAAATTATATAATATCTGGTTATCACAGAGGGCGTGAATAAAAGGCTAATAGGATGCGAAGTTCAACAATGCTAATTAATGTTTCACTATATACAGAATTTGGATAAAACCATAACTCCCACACCTTGACTACTTAGTTTAACATATATAAAAAGAAAGCAACTCTAGACAACTATATAGTAAGAATAAAATTTTTTGGCGAGATCACAGCCATAGTCCACATTGATGAAACCTATGCTCGCTGCCAGAACACACAAATGCTTAGAAGGGGAATGTCTCATATCCCAGCTGTTGATGTCCCTTTCCCCACCTTCTGACACTGATTTGTCATTTGATTGTATATAATTTTGTTATGAATGATCTTCATTACTAACGTGTATTTTCTAGGAAAAGACATTTTTCAGAAGTAAAGCTATTTTATCATTAATAGGCTTAAACATGTTCTAGGAAACATGCTTTTGACATATAATGAATAAATGAGACTTTCAGTACATATAGTGCCACGTTATAGTTGTCTATAGAGCTGTGGTTGTGGCTTTTATGCACCATAAATCTAATTAAGAGACATGCCAGGTTAAAACCATGAAACATTTAAAAAATGCTTAAAACCCCACTTTTTTGGCTTTTTCATGGCTGCTTTTAAGCATGACTTCTTATAGATTATATATGTATTATAATTATAATATCATATGCTTTAGTAGAGGTTAATAATGTTTGCATATCTATATTCTTTTCCGATTTTCTGTGGCACTGCCATCTGACCAACGTACTGTGCAGCTGCCTGTGATGTTGGAAAGAAAGTGCATAGTTCCACTGTTGACAAAGACCCATTCTATCAAATCTCCTAGGATAAAGTATAAAAACAATAAGGAACTACTAAAGAATTTTTAGGTTTGGTAGAATGATCAATGAGGACTGGATGGTGTTTTGGCCATGGAACCCCTGCAGATTTACTTTTTTTAGCATCTCACCAGCTGGAGTTTTTATTTTTCTGTCCTACTTGGCCATCTAATCATAGCACTGAAATTATTGCTATAATCACTGGACACTTAAAAATAAATTTAGCAGTTTAATCCATAATTAAGGACTCTGTTTTATCTGTTACTTGTTTATCTGTATTGTGTGTCTATTGATTTAAGCTTATATATTATTTTTTCATTTATTAACTCATTCATATATCTTGTAGGGGGGCAAGTAAGAAGGCAGAGAGATTCCCAAAATAGCTGGGGTGCCAAATCCTGTTTAATTTGAAACAGAAACAAAAACAAACTTAACAGGCACACAATGACACTAACAAACAAAAGCAGGCAATATCCTCTTATCACCCTCTAGCGATGTTTCTGGGTAGGTCTAGTCTGGAGTCATTCCTGGCAGTCGGGTTCTCTGGTCCAGATGAGACGGCATCTTGGGTGACATTTCCCTTTTATATTGGCTGGACTGGAAGGGGTGGGGCTTCTCTGGCTCCCTTGCCCTCAAGGGGTGGTTTCTCGACACAATGAAGAAAAAAGAGACAAGGCTGTTAGCAACAGCAACCCCTTTCGACTCAGGGAGGTATCACATACCTTAGGTGAGCCTGAAAGGTGACCCTCTCACATGCATGCACGACAACCTATTTATTTCTACTTTATTCATTTACATTTTACTTGCAGATTTTTATTTAAGATCTTGTAAAGCACTTTGACCTACTTGTTTTGTATGAAAATATGCTATAGAAATAAATGTTATTGCTGTTGGTTGTTGGGTCAGAAATAGTTTTAGTATGTTACAGTAGAACACCGCTGGGTAGAGAATTAATGCAAACAATAAGATGTTCAGGTTTAGGCTTTTAATATATTCCAGCACATTCTTTTTCTGTTTTGACTACCACACTTTGCATTTCGTTTGATTTTTGAAAGGTAATTTTTGCATATTTATTAATTCTCAGAACATTTTCTCTTTTTTCACAGCAGTTCTGTCATTGTGTCTTGAAGCATCTTTTAATTCAACCCAGTACTCCTTAAAATGGAAACACTTAGTTCTGTGCCAAGTTATATTATGTGAAGATGGTGATTCTCATTTTGGATGAAAATGCTCAAACAGAAGACCTGATTAATTGTACTAGTGAATAAAAATGTACATGAAAAATATTTGTGTCAATTGACTTTCCTCAGGATTGCATGGACTATAGATCTGTAAACATAACTAAGTTTTGTTACGTTTAGTAAAAGTTAAAATCACATTCCAACATTTTCATCATTTGATATGTCAGTTAAGAGAAGTTTTTTTTATTTTGCTGACACAATGTAAGATTGAAAATGTCATACATGTAAGCTTTAGAATTGGAAAGTGTCTTTAAAGCTGTACATTACCAAACAAAGAAAAAACTACATTACACAATATATCCTCCTATAATTCATCCAAGTATACTGGCTTATACTCCTCATTACATAAGAGACCACATTTTGCAGCATTTTTATGTAGTTCTGCACAGTTATGATTATAGTAAAACAGTAAATGATAACCCAGAGTAAGAAGACACACTATGTTTTTCAGATGTGCTGAGGGGTTTTCTGGGTTGTAACAGCTACAGGGAGATAAAGGAAACAAGGTATATGGTCCCTCACATCTCTCAGCGCTGTCCTGAAGAAAGAGCTAAAACAAAAGCCTCATTGCCTTGCTCACTTGATCTTAAGCAGTTAGGTCTAAGTAGCATAGTGTATGTAAATCACATATACAGTATTAACTTTAAAGGAAACTCATCTGGACTATGAAAAAATAAGAAAATATAGAAAAAATACTTTAAAAGCTGTATGCTCAAAAATACAGGCAAAAACAATAGTGTTTCAAATAAAAGGTAACTTAATAAATATGAAACTGACAGAATCTGATTTATACATCATAAATGCCAATTTTCTTGATTTATCCAGGTTTGGAAAAAAACAATATTAAAATATTACACAAAATTAATTCCAATAGCTATAAACTCTGACACAATGCATATCATAAAGCACCCTAGGTTATGCAGTAGTTTTTAAATACAGCAAATAATTACATTAGATTAGATTAGATTGGGCAAAAACCCAGCCACAGGGTATGCACAAACCAGTGTGTTTCTTCATGCCTGTCCCAAGCCTGGATAAATGGGGAGGGTTACGTCAGGAAGGGCATCCGGTGTAAAATGTTGCCAAATCAATATGCGGACAACAATACAAATATCCATACCGGATCGGTCGAGCCCCGGGTTAACAACGACCGCCACCAGTACTGTTAGCCAACTGGGTGCTGGCAGAAATTGGGCTACTGTTGGCCGAAGAAGAAGAAGAAGAAGAGGGAAGAGACATATCCAGAGGCAGAAGAAGAGGAGGAAAGTAAAGAGAGTGGAACTGAGAGTAGGAACTTTGAATGTTGGCAGTGTGGCTGATAAGGGGAGAGAATTAGCAGATATGATGGAGAGAAGGAAGATTGATATATTGTGCGTGCAAGAGACTAAATAGAAGGGAAATAAGGCCAGGTGGATCAGAGGTGGATTCAAATTGTTCTATCATGGTGTGGATGGGAGGAGAAATGGCATAGGGGTTATTCTGAAGGAACAGTATGTCAAGAGTGTTTTGGAAGTGAAAAGAGTGTCAGATAGATAGATAGATAGATAGATAGATAGATAGATAGATAGATAGATAGATAGATAGATAGATAGATAGATAGATAGATAGATAGATAGATAGATAGATAGATAGATACTTTATTAATCCCAATGGGAAATTCACAAAAAAGTGTGTGCAGGGAAGGAATCCACATAAAATAAAGTGGTAGGAGTGATCAATAAATAAAAATAGAAAAATAAAAGTAGAAAAGTACACATACATATACAGTCATACACGGAGCTGCTGAAAAGGCTGCCACTCACGGCGGCGCCGGATGCATGATTGAGTGATGAAGCTGAAAATTGGAGGTGTGATGATGAATGTTGGTGCATATACCCTGCAAGTTGAGTGTGCGATGAAGGAGAAAGAAGATTTTTGGGGTGATTTCGATGAAGCGATGAACAGTGTACCCAAGGGACAGAAAGTGGTGATTGGAGCAGATTTCAATGGACATGTTAGTGAAGAGAACAGAGGAGACGAGGAGGTGATGGGTAGGTATGGTGTCAAGGAGAGGAATGAAGAAGGTCAGAGGATAGTGGACTTTGCCAAAAAGATGAACATGGCTATGGTGAATACATATTTTAAGAAGAGGGAGGAACATAGGGTGACGTACAAGAGTGGAGGAAGATGCACACTGGTAGATTACATACTATGCAGAAGAGTCAATCTGAAGGAGATTGAAGACTGCAAAGTAGTGGCAGGGGAAAGTGTAGTTAAGCAGAATATGATGGTGGTCTGTAGGATGACATTGGAGATCAAGAAGGGGAAGAGAGTGAGGGCAGAGCCAAGGATCAAATGGTGGAAGTTGAAGAAGAAAGACTGCAAGGTTGAGTTTAGGGAGGTAGTAAGACAGGCACTGGGTGTCAATGCAGACCTACCAGACAGCTGGGTAACTGCAGCAGAAGTAGTAAGGGTGACAGCAAGAAGGTTGCTTGGCATGACATCTGGACAGAGGAAGGAGGAAAAGGAAACCAGGTTGTGGAATGGGGAAGTACAGGAAAGTATACAGAGGAAGAGGATGGCGAAGAAGAAGTGGACAAGTGAGAAAGATGCAAAAAGTAGACAAGAGTACAAGGAGATAAGGCGCAAGATGAAGAGAGAGGTGGCAAAGGCTAAAGAAAAGGTGTTTGATGAGTTGTATGAGAGGTTGGACACTAAGGAGGGAGAAAAGCACCTGTACCAATTGGCTAGACAGAGGGACCAAGCTGGGAAAGATGTGCAGCAGGTTAGGGTCATAAAGGATAAAGAAGAAAACATATTCACAAGCATGGAGGGTGTGTTGAGAAGATGGACAGAGTACTTTGAGAGGCTGATGAATGAAGAGAATTTAGAGAGAGAGAAGGTTGGATGATGTTGAGATAGTGAATCAGAAAGTGCAACAGATTAGCAAGGAGGAAGTAAGGACAGCTATGAAGAGGATGAAGAATGGAAAGGCCGTTGGTCCAGATGACATACCTGTGGAAGCATGGAGATGTTTAGGAAAGATGGCAGTGGAGTTTTTAACCAGACTGTTTAATGGAATCTTGGAAATTGAGAGGATGCCTGAGGAGTGGAGAAGAAGTGTACTGGTGCCGATATTTAAGAATAAGGGGGATGTGCAGGACTGTAATAACTACAGGGGGATAAAATTTAATTTGACTTTTTTAACACTTCATCTTTATTTACTTAATTACTATTAGCAACATAACTAAAGATTAAACTGAAAAACTAAACCAACCATTGTTTTCCTGACAGAAAATTAAGAATCTATACATTTTCCTTTTTATGTAATGATTTCTTTATAACAGAGAGAACCACAGGGTGAGTCTGCAAAGTGCTATACTATTTCTGCTTCCATTCTTTTTTGGAAGCTTGTGTTTTGTCACAAGCCATTGTAAGGCCTTTTACTGCAAAAGTTCAGTAAGTTGCTTTCAGCTGTACCCAAGAAACACTGTGGAGCCATTTAACATTTTGGAGTGGGCAGAAGCTGACATCGCCAGTGCAAGGTAAAAATGAGACATTTCAGTTACAGCCTAGCTAATAATCAGTTTTGGATTTGGATCAGAAAAATGATGAAATTTCTAGGTTTGCGATTAAACCAGCAGTTTTGTATCCTACTTATTTCTTTGGAAGGCCTCCGTATTATTTATTTTGTTTTGATTGGCAGAAGTTAAGTAACTTTGATGATCGAGAAAACCGTTAGTGAAATTATAAAGCATCAACCAGAGTAATCAGTATAATTCTTTATCAGAGATTATTGAGTTCAGAGCTAGCAAATCTTTTCTAAAGAGCATACTAATGTAAAGTGAGTTCCCAAACTCTAAAAACAACGTCACAGACAATTGAATCATTTGTAAATCAGAATGTTTATGCATGAGGAACCCTGAAAAGCTTAAGGGGTAAAGAACAGGGTCACACAAAAAATAGTGGCTCAAATAAGTTTTCCAAATCTTCCTTTAGATATAAACTATATTTGTCTTTCTTCTTGTTTAATATATCTAAAAAACTCTACCCTGTGGTCACCTGAGTGTCATTGTGTCTAACATGAGCAAGCATACTAGTGTCTCCATACTCTGGTATTATAATGTGATTTGTTGCAAAATTTGTTTTGTGCTTTGTCTTGCTCTTTTTGGTGCATTTTATATTATTTATACTACAGAAGTCTTTTCTGTTAATAATTTTTATTTTGATTTTATTTTGAGTGTATCAGATTATTTTCTGAATAGTGAGTAGTGAGAAAAGCACTATATAAATGTAAAGAATTATTATTTTTATTTTCATTGTTTTCTGTGACACCTTTTTTATGAGCACAACCATTCTGTGATAAGTTTGTTTGTGTTTACCATAACATTGATATGTAAGGATGACTGGAAGTGCATGTCATTTGTGACACCACTGTTGCAACAGTATAAAGGTTAATGTCATGCATTTCCTGGTTTTCCAAGATTGTGAACACAATGAATTTTTTCAGCATGTGACTAGCTTGTATTCTTACTTTGACAGCTCGATCTACAGTTTTCCCTGTATCAAACTTTTTTCTTTTTAGTATTTCATCTGCAGGTTCCTTATTCATTAATACTACCATGTTTACATATTTTGGCATTGTTATGATGTCCAATGTGGTGTATTAAGATTGTATGTTTGTGTTTTTTGGTATTTTGGAGTTGCTGTAGTTGGAAGCTGAAAAGTAACAAAAAAGGTGTTTGGGGTGTTGTTCAATAAAGAAGTAAACTGGAGAACATAAGTTTCAAACAGCAGCGTATCTGACTATCTTTGTGATACTGAATTGATAAATCACATCCAACTTTAATGATTTTTTTGTGTAAATTCCTGTGCAGTTTCTATTAATTTTTATAGGAATTATATGGTTTTGAGTCTCAAAGTATTCAAATGTGAGATTTGCTTCTGTCTGGGAAAGTTCATTATTTAATCACATTTTGTCACAATGCCATTTGTAGTTCCTGTTTGTGCACAACAATGATAAGGTTCTGTTTCTGTCATCAGACTTCCCCGAGTGCGTTAATTTGTGATGTCAATCTGGTGATGATACAAAGGTCACCCAGATGTTTCTAGGATATTAACCATGACGGATAAACTTCATTTTGCTGCATTAAAAGATCATTATTTAGTCTTTCTGGTTTTTCAAATCCCTGCTATTGTTTTTGACTCTGACTTTTCAGATCTCGTTTTGGCTTTAATGAAAGATTTCTTTGACTTCCAGTTTTGACCTTTAGCCTGTTCTTTGACTTATGATTCTCCTAGTCATTGTCATTTTTTTCTACTGTCTCTTGCAAGTCAGTATAAGCATAATATCTGAAGCCTACGTCTGGTGCTTGATTAAGCAACAACTCATGCTTATTTAGTTGATATTTGTTGTGTGTTAAATAAAAAAAAAAATCCACATGAAACTAAGTTATCATTTCTGTTGGTGACATCATTTTGTGAGGCCACCATTATATGGCTGCTCTTTGTTGTTTTTCAATGTCAAAACTGAAATCGTAGTTTATTTTGCCTTAATCAATTTATTGGTTTCTTGACTCTCTGCCACATTTACAACTTCCAATAAGAGAAATCTATTGTCCATGTACTTTAATTTTCTCCTTCATCATGAGCTCTATTTTTCTTAATTATTTTGAGAAACCAAAGACAGTTATTGAATCAAACATGAAAAGCAGCCAAACTTTTAAAACCTTGGTATTAAAACTAAAATCAAATTTACTATAACTTTGTAAACTTTGATGAATTATGTTTGAAATAAACTTATTAAGAATAACATTGGCTAGCATTACTAACAAGTCAAGTTTATTGTCATGCTTACATAATGTAGTATAATGAAACTATTACTTGCACATCACTTCAGAATAGTTGAAAAGAAATGATAAGAATAAGTAAATAGTATACAGAACATAGCATAAAACACATACTGTAGGGGGTGCTCTAGCTCCCCAAGCACCCACTTGTTTATTTTATACTTGTCTGTGTTGGATTTCTTGTGGGAAACTCTTCTCAGGCAAGCATTTCCTACACCACAGCCACAAGTACAAGAACAGAACAATAGCAGACAGCAATGCTGGGCCCTCTCTCTGTGTCCCTCTCTGTCACTGGGATCTGTTTCCTCTGCTCCTCTTCACAAGCTTCATCCTTCTTCCTTCCAACTCTGGCTTTCTGAGTTGAGCCAGGCAGCTCCTTTTAAATAAAACTTGGGAACACCTTCAGTGGCCTGATGTTTTGGCCCGGGAGTACTACTGGGTAAGACTGGAGCCCGTCAAAGAAGGGCACGCCAGTCTCCACGTTACCCCTTGGCTGCACCCAAGGAATGCAAAAATCAAAGAGGGTTTACTAAAGGTAGTATATTTTTCTATTCAGGGCTGAGCAGAAGAACTCCAATTCCCATGGTGCCGCTGCAATCTGACAGTCTGGTAGGAGATAATGTCTCGTGTATGCCATCTCCTCCTGTTCTTCGTGGTTGAGTGTGTCCCAGCAAGGTAAGGATACCGACCCTCCCTCACAACATAAACTGTTTGTTATGTTACAATATTTGCCTTTATGATTGTGGGTAGAAACCATTGCGAGTGCCAATGGTCCTGTAATGTTTGTCAGCAGGAAGGAGTGAGGAAAATGGCTGTGCATGGTGGATGAGGTCTTAAATAAAGCGGTTTACCTTTGTAAGGCTGCAAGTGTTGTATAAGTCCAAAACAAAAGGCATTTATGGGAGCCAGAAATATTTTTGATGACCTTCACTACCCACTGCATTGTTTTAAGATCTTGCATTGAGCAAATGCCGTACCACGATGTGATACCACGTGTCACACATCCAGACTGTGCAACAGCTTTTTTCCACAAGCCATCCGTCTCCTCAACAAAAAGGGACTGGACTGATAAACACACACACACGCACGCACACACACACACACACACACAAACATTATCACTTAGCTTAACTCAACTACCTCAAAACATTGAGATTGGACTGACTAATCAACACAAGCGCAAACACACTGACCTACACTACCAAACTATCGTACACACCAACCTGTAAATGCTTTCTTTTTTTTTTTTTGCACAATTTCCATTACTGGACTACTTTTTTGCACTAAATTCTTTACTTCCTAATTTTTTGCTGCTACACTAAGGAATGTTTACTGTTTCTCCACTACCTCAACTCATCACCACAACACCTTATTATTATGTTACGTTTGTGTTTTTGTCGCACTGTCACTTGTTGCTTTTGTTTGCACATTGCACGTGCACTTTGTTGTCTGCTGTCTGGTTAAAAAAGTCTTCCTTAGATAGTTAGTTAGTTTTTGTTGATTTATGTTGTAATTCATGTTAGGTAATTCATGTTAGGTACTTTATGTTAGGTCAATCTGTCTTGTCTCTACTAGCCAGCTAACTAGGCCTCTTAGTTAGCTAGTTTAGTTTTTCTGTTAATTTATGTTGTAAATTTATGTTGCATGTAGCACCTTGGTCCTGGAGGAACATTGTTTCGTTTCACTGTGTACTAACTGTATATGGTTGAAGTGACAATAAAGCCTACTTGAACTACTTGAACTTGAACTTGAACTTGATGCAGTCAGTCAGGATGACACCATTGTGTATCTATAAAAGTTCATGAGAACAGATGGCAAAATGCAAGCTGTCTTTAGACGTCTGAGGAAGCAAAGGCCCTGATGAGCCTTTCTGACAAGAGCCAAAATGTGCTGCTCTCACTTCAGTTCATCAGTGATAGTCACACCAAGAAATGTAAAGGTTCTCTGTCTTTTAGCAGTAGCTCCTCTGAAGTAGATAGAAGTTTGGTCTGCATTCAGTTTCCTGATTTCTATGACCACCTCCTTTGGTTTTGTAAACGCTAAGGGTGGAATTATTGTCCAGTCACTACTGAGTCAGTAGATAATCCTCTTCTCTGTAAGCGGTCACATAATTGTTTGCAATCAGGCCTATAATGATGGTGTTATCAGCAGATCTAAAGATGGAGATGGAGCTGTGTCTGGCCACACAATGTCAATGTCAATTTATTTATATAGCACATTTAAAACAACATAGGAATGCTGTGGCCAAAGTGCTTTAAAATAATAGAATGAAAGAAAAAACAAACAAATAACATAAAATGAAATAAAAATATATGAACATAAATAAAAATAAAATAAATAATAAATAGAAGTAATGTTATATAATCACAATGATGAAACCATCAGTATGAATGGAAGGTCACGGAATGCAAGTGAATAGAAATAAGTCTTTAATCTTGTTTTAAACAGTTCAATGAGCATTGAAGGGAGCTCAACACTCTATTGTGTGGAGAACACGTGTGGAGAATCAGTGTGGAGGATGTGATGCTTCCAATTTATAGATGCTGTGGTCTGCTAGTTGGGATGCCCAAATTCCGGCAGCAGAAGGTGGTGGTAAATCCTAAAACAAAGGAGTTTGGCGGTCAGCTTTGATGATACAACAATGTTAAATGCTGAGCAACTGTCTATAAACAAGGCATAACAGTTTATATTTTCCACATGTCAAGATGATCTGAAGTGCAAGGGATTTTACATCCACTGTGGACTGGTTGTCATAGTCTCATGGAATTTACACATCTCAGAAGAAAAGCACAAGTGCCAAGGAAAAGAAATGAATAGATGTTGGGTTGAGCACCAGAAAGAGGTTCAGTAGTGTAGTGTCCATTTAAGGACATCAGTGTCTTCAGTCTACTTATTTTAAACTCCATACTCTGTTTTAGAGCCATTAATCACTAGTCATTTGGTGTGCAATTATTTTTAAGAATCAAAAATCAAGGGGGATCACTAAGGGTGGTATAGTCTTGAGATCTATGAGTGATTTGTTTAATCGGAAATGGAATTGGTATAGGGGTGGCAGAATCAGTACCTTGTGTCACGCAATCGCATCAGATGGTCACCATCCAAGTTCCTCCCAGGTATGTAATACCACTGCAGGCCTAGAGAGGGTGCTGTCACTAACTGTGTTCTCTTCCTTTGCCTCCACAGTGCCAAGAAACGGAGGGCAATTGTCTCCACCTCTTCCTGTCACTTGTTGTCACCTGTTGACTGGAGAACAGAGGAGACAGAGTTCCCACAAACCCAGAGAAAACCATCTAAACATCTTGATAGACAGAAACCTTGTTTTGTTAGAATGCCATAGGGCAACATTTTTGTTTATATTCGTGTAATCAGGCCCTGTTTATTTTTCATTTTGTAAGTAAATGTGGAAAGAGGGGTTGGTGCCCCAAAATTTATCTTGTCTTTCGACCTGTCATTCCATTAGATGACCACACTTGATAAAAGGCATATTCATTAGAGCACTGCTGGTCATATCAGCAAGTAAACAAAATTATATGGCAAATTGAAACAATGTAATCCAACTGATTTAATATATGACATTATTTTAAAAATATATAGCTATTGTGTATATGTTTATATAAAGTAGTTTCTGTTATAAAAATAACTGAATATAATACACAGTGAAAAATATTCAAGCCAGCTACCCATCTGGATAACAGAAAAATGTTTTACAGAATGCTCTCCTCCCTACAATTCAGCATCCTTCAGACTGTGAAACATTATGCAAAAGGCAGTGCACAGTATGTGATGTTTATGCGACCATCTGGTGATCCTCACTTGTTTCTGTGAACATGTCTTGTCAAATGCGGCTCAGGCTTCCTAAAACATGGCTGATGTTTTCACAGGGCGCTGCACTTCTGTCCAGTGGTGCCTGTCAAGCATTCAGCTTGGCAACCTATGCAAGTGAAATTACTAACCTTGACAGGCAGATTGAACTTTGCTTTTCACACAGCCAATCTGTAAAGGAAGCTGACATCTTACAGGGCAAATATACCTTCTGAGGCCTGAGACGCTGCGATAGTTGACAGCTTGGTGCCGCATTATCTGGGAAGTTCACCTACAGGCCCCTTTTGACACAAATGACGCTTTGGTATTCATTGTCAGGTATGCTGCTACATGCAGAACACATATGACTGCTGTAAAATAGAAAAATGCACACAGTTACACAGTAATGAAAATTGAAGTTCACAATTGTTAGTACACATTAATGTCCACCAGATTGCTTTTAGAAAAAAAAATCTGCTTTTAAAATAAGCTTATAATTATAAAAGAAGAATCAAGGTATGGTTTCATAAAGAGTATTGTAACAATTCAACAGCTCATTCTTGTGGAGTTATATTTTTAATATTACACAAAATAGATGCTGTAAAAGTTTAACAGCAGGGCACTATTATATATTATGATATTACATATTATTGAATCTTAAGTCTGATGCTCTTGACAGTGATCAAAACGATGCTAATATTATAACAAATGCTTTATAGTTCATTATTAAAGAAAACCTTTGACATCCACTGTCAGCCTATTGTGTATGAGCTCTTTTTATTAAAGTAAAAATAATCTATCTGTCTAACTGAGGTTAAGATGCAACCTCTAGCAAACTAGTTTTCTCTTGTGTGCTACACAAAAGGGCCAATAGGCCATGAAGTACAAAGGGAATGGAGTGTTACTACAGTAATGGATGCTTTCAAGTTGTATGTCAATACGTAAGTAAAACCTTAGTGCAACAAAAGATAAGCACAATTTGGTAGCGTCAGACATAGTACTCATGTTTTCCTGTATGTGTAAATATTAGATTGGGTCAAGCTACTCTTTTTTTGTCATACATAACCAGTAGATTAGAATAAATATTTAGCCTTGACCTCTTAATTTTAAATGAAAGGATTAAGTCAAATATTCTTTCATTAATTCATTCTTTTTCTGAATACCATTATTCATATTCAGGACGATTGCAGATTGAAGCCTATTCAAACAGCGTCAGGTGCAAGACAAAGCACCAGTCCATTGTAGAAGACATACTATACAATGCAAATACTCAAACTGAGACGATTTATAGTTTAAGACATGGAACAGACATACATCTGTCTCTTCATTTTTATCCATTTCATTTTTTAAATTAATTTATTGACTTCAGAGTTTCATTACAGTACTTACATTATAGACCAAAGAAACATGTGGTACAGAAATCACCCACAGAGAGGGTACCAGTTTATGACAAGGCATGAAACAAATTAAAATAAAAATGAAAACAACAACTGTTCAATATATCAACCAACTCTGAAATATAATGAAGGAATATATGACATAACAATCTATGATATTCCACAGTCTTCATGGTTAAAGATAACAGTTAGACTAGAAAGCAGTCTTGTCTGAGCTTAGATGTTGAGGCACAGTATACCCTGACCATTAAAGTAAGAACAGTTTTTGCATGAGAGTCTTGTGAAATAATGAAAGCTTGATTAGAGAAGCAATTGGAATAGGCATTTTCAGTTCCTAAGTAAGAATGTTGATCCAGATAAGAAAAACCTCTAGACTACAATTCTGTCCTGTTTAGCTGTGTTAGTCTTCTAAATGATGATGTAACCAGTAACAATGATGTCCATGGTTCAACAATTAAAACTCAGGAGTGTACATGCTGAAAACGCATTTCTTTAGGTATTTCGAAAGTGATGCTGTCCTTGCGCCTATTTCAGTATTTTATTGGCATGAGCCAATGTCATTGGTGAAGTGTAATCTGAGAAATTGGTAGCAACAACAGTTTTTGCTATTCTTCCATCTGAGCTAATTGGTTTATGGCAATTATGCAGTAGGGGTGGAATTTACACATTCTCCCTGTTTCTGAAAACTATTAATAGCAGCATTCCCATCATCACAATCATTTTTATTCTGCTTTTCCTGTTGAGGATTATGGCAGCAACATGTTCATCTGGGTTGACCAGATTTTCCTGTTCCTATTTAATTATTCCAGTTTCTTCTTGGGATTACCCAGGTGCTTAAATCATAGTCAGAAGATGTAATCCCTCAAGTGTGTTCAAGGTGACATTCATTCTTTTTCAAGTGGGTTGTGACTAGTGCAGTTCCAATGAAAATTTCCCTTGGGGACATCCTAACTAACATCCTTCTTACCCAAACAGTCTCAACTGGTCCCATTACTTTGAAGCCCTTCTATATTGCTGATTTTCTCACCATATCACTAAAACTAAGCAGAGCAACCCAGCAACCTCAGTTCTGACACTAATGATCTCAAACTTTCAGACACAACTTAGAGTTCCGTCTTTTCTACCATGGTGCAGTTCATAAACCTCCAGCTGATGCACTGATCAGTTGATCAGAGTCACAAGGCACTCACTTGTGAACTGCACCCGAAGGTATTTAGAATTCTTACATGCAGAGAATAAGTCATAGTTTTCTGGAGAAGACTATGACTTGGATTTGCAGGTGCTAATTCTCATTTTATTTGCATCAAACGTAGCTGAAAATTGTTTTAGTGTTCACTGTGGATTATAGTCTGATTTGGCCAAGAGAACAAAATCATTTACCGAAAGGAAACTCTTTATATTAATAAAACTGCATTCCCTTGAAACCTTGGCTGTACCTTATTACCCTATCCATAAAAACCATGAAAATTATTGCAATGGCCAAATCGAACAGTCTATAATTAACATTATGTAAGTATGTAAAAACAATTCTTGCTTAACAAAAACATGCCATATGACAGAATTCAGTGGCCCCTGAACCCAATACTCTTGTAGCAACTTTCACAAGGGAAAGCTGGTAATAACTGAGGATTGGGAGAATCCCATGATTTCTTCCTCAAGTATCTGTGCAAGGTCAAAAAGCCAGAGCCAGAACAGAGTCCTTATTGCCCCTCCTGAATCTGAGGGTCAGCTATCAGATGACATCTCTGTTCCAGTAACCCAGCTGAACCAGGATGCCTAAGGAATGTGATCCCTTGGTACTTGAAAGACATTGTCTAGTGAACCTTTTTAAAAAATGGAGATCAAAGCCCCAGTCTATGTCTTTAGACATGCTTCCTGACTTCCACACAACATTGAAGAGGAACATTAGCTAAAGCATCCTCACAGTATTGAGTGCTTTAACACATCCATCCCTCCAGCCTTATCATGACACTGCATTGTAATGACTGTAGTGACTTCAGTCACAGGATTGGACCCAACTCCAACTAATGCTACCTGCACTTCGCCCTCCAAGTAGATCATATCCACCTGGTTTAAGAAATCAATGTGATTCTTCTACCTGTTGATGATATCCCAACCCTTGATCAGAATAGCCTAGACAATGCACTACCTACAATTCTTAAGTCAAATGGTTCCAAACATTTGAGTTTTAGATTAACTGATGATTCAAAATAGACTCACTATAAACCCCATCCAGGTTTTGCTTCTACATTAAGGC
Organism: Erpetoichthys calabaricus; assembly: GCF_900747795.2. Taxonomy (NCBI): domain Eukaryota; kingdom Metazoa; phylum Chordata; class Cladistia; order Polypteriformes; family Polypteridae; genus Erpetoichthys; species Erpetoichthys calabaricus. Next base: position 157,829,959 of record NC_041396.2, read on the forward strand.
CTAATCCTGCTGGATTAACCCTAATCCTCAAATCCACAATTGCAACTTTGTCTTGGTGATGTCTGTCATGTCAGATTTATTGTCGTGTACATAGCACAATGAAATTCTAACCTGCATATATCTTTAGAGTTGACATTACAATACCAACAAAAGAAACAAACAAAAACATACATGGCATGCAACATACACACTGTATGTAAAATTACAGTATATCCATCCATCCATTATCCAACCCGCTATATCCCAGCCAACATAGGGCACAAGGCAGGAACAAACCCCAGGCAGGGCACCAGCCCACCACAGGGCACACACTAGGGCCAATTTAGGATCGCCAATGCTCCTAACGTGCATGTCTTTGGACCGTTGGAGGAAACCCAAGCACCCAGAGGAAACGTACATAGACACTGGGAGAACATGCAAACTCCACGCAGGGAGGACCCGGGAAGCGAACCCAGGTCTCCTAACTGTGAGACAGCAGCATTACCACTGCGCCACCTTTAAAATATGTTTTTACAGCATGAAAACATTAATTGTTACAGTATGTCCAGCATCCTTGGACAGAAACTGCCGCTGAATCTACTGATGCAAATGCTAATGGTGCTGTACTGTTTGCAACATCGAAGGAGTGAGAAAATCAACTGTACAGAATAGCTAAGTGCTTTAATTATACTGTTTGCCTTTCTAAGTCAGTGGGTGTTATACATGTTCGAAAAAGAAGGTAGCTAGGTGGTGGTAGTGTTTTGGGTTGCATTCACTACCCTCTGAATGGGCTTTGTTTTTGAGACAAGTGGGTGCCATAACAAGATGTGAGATAGCAAGAGAAGATAAATGCTATAGTGCACCAGCAGAAGTTACCAAAAACAGATGGAGAAATGCTAAAATGTCTGACAGAGTAGAGGCACTGGTACAATCAATTGTCCGAATCAATGGTTCATCAAGAAGATCCAGATCGAACCATGTGAGTCCAGATCTCTTTTAGTTTCAAGACCAGCTTAGAGGTGATAAATGAATTAGAGTGAAGGAAAAATGATCAGGAATGATACAATGAATAATTTTCTTTTTTTCACTTTGTACTCTTTAAAGAAAGCATTTGATATAAACTGCAGTGAATTATGTTAATATGACTAATAGTTTCATATACTTTTACTGCAGTAATCAAACTAAAAAGTTACAAGGTAGAACAGGACCACCAAATACGCTGGGACTTCCTTTTTCAGATAACAGACTTTTCCAATTTAGGATTTCAGGTATTTGAAATACATTGCTTAGGAATTTAGGAATTGGTTTTAAAAGTGACAATGCCAAAGCTATACAAATTATATCATTTGTTTGCTTTGCTTTCCATGTTTAAAATTATTAAAGATAAATCTTAATAGTGTCATTGTGATATCTGACATTAATTTCATTGTAGTGGTCTTTGGTAGCACAGTGGAATAGTACTCAGTGGTCTTTTCTTACAGCACTATGATGTTGGCTTCAGGTTGAAAATAGGTAAATCAACATTTGCAGTTTGCATGTTGTGCCCATATCTGTTAAAGATTCTGTTTAGTACTCCAACTTCTCTTAGATGAGCAGGTTAAGTTCAATGGCAGCCATGAAATAAAGTCAGCCTCAAATAGTTTAGACACCTGCATATTGCTCCCAAAGTAGAAAACAATTTATAATGTTTACCAATAAATCTGTACTTGTATTTATCCGTCCATTTTCTGAACACATTTTATCCATTACAGGATTGTAAAGTGTTAAATCTTTTTCCTCAGGCATCATTTTTAAATCAAGAATGGGGACTGCCAGTTCAGCAATGGAAGCACATATATCCTCGTATAGCACGAGTTTAAGAACACCAGTCACGCCGAACTGGTCAAGTTTTGTGATGTAGGAAGAAAATCCTTGAGAACACCGCAAGAACATGCAAACATGACCCACAGAAAAACCAGGGTTAGAACTGTCAAGAAGCAGTGCTTACTACTGCACTACTGTGTGGCACTGTTATAAAAATGATAAATGATATTAGCAATCAATTAGGATCTTTTTACATCACTCTTAATAGGTTCACCATCACAAATAGCTTTTTAAACGTAAAGTTTACATTACCAGAAATAAACACAGCAAAACCATTTTTATTTTAATTTTCAATATAACTGACATAGATTAATAATTATCACCATTCTTTAATGTGACAATAAATACATTTTTCCCTCCTATCCGATAACCATGATCAGTAAGTCTCCTGGCACCCCCAACTGTGAAGCAAAGTAAACCAGCTGTCATTTTAAATACATAGTAATTATTCTTTTATGTGATTGACAAGCAGCATTACCCCCACCACCATCTTCATGAAAAATATGTACATTCCATAGCACAAGTTTTGCCCAGGAGTGAAGCCTGTACGGTATGATAGGAATGTAATTATTCAGCACTGTTTGATACAATCACATCTAAGTAACAGCCAACAGGCTTGGAGGCTCAAACTTAAATACAGATACATTTTATGAGTGAATGTTTTCATAATTTAATTTTTTTTTTGCAGTCCTGAACCAAAAGATAATTCTCACGTTATAAAGTGCACCCTCACCACATGCCACAAAAAATTTAGAAGAGGAATACTGGCTAATGGGCAGCACTGTGGAGAATAAAATATAAATTAATAGATTTCACAGCCTCATACCACAGTACTGTCATAATACATTATCTGGTTTAGACCGTGGCTGCCATGTTTAGAGCAGTCAGTTAAATTTTTCCCCTATCAAAAGCATGAGTGAAGTGTGGTAATGTTGCTAAGTGTTGAACAAAAATCCCTCTTTTGGTGCGTCCCATGACTGCTTCAGGCAAAATTCTTGAAAACCCCTGACTAGGAGGGAGACGTAGGCCCTGAGATATATACACTGTGACAGGCCGGGAGGCTCTGCCTCACTGGTAAACCGTCCTGTGAACGGTAGTCGCCTGTGGCTGTGACATTACCACAATTTGCTCAGCTTCAAAGGGGAAAAATTTAACTGACGACTGCTATGATTTGAAGCCACAGTCAAAACCAGATAATATACCATGACAATACTGTCAGGCAAAAAGGGCTATGTTCTCATTGATTTTATTACACTGAAGAGATGTTACCCTGGGCTGACTATGTGTGACTATGTCTGTGGAAATTGCAAAAAAAAAACAACAATAAAAAAAAAAAAACGACATGTGTGTGATGTCGGCACGTTGACAAGGCAGCAAATGGTTCATCCAAGGCTATTCAGAAGTAATTACAATGCATCACATGAAATGTATAGTCACAAAATATTACATTTTGTCAGCAACTGCATGTCCTATATCATTGCATTCTTTACCTGATTCCACCTGTCTCAATAGCTTTATTAATTATTTCTTCCTTGTGTTGCATACTTATTAAGATACAAAAAAAGTCAAAAAATACTACATTCAGCAAAATGCCCTGTTTTAAATGCAGGAAATAAAGTGTAGACTGATGATTTTTTTTTTTATTATTTCACATTGCCTCTGACTTTTCTCCAAGCCATGTTTCAGGCTTTTTTTATTAAAAATGCCTGCCAAAGCATCACTGGGAAAGATAATGTGGAAAAAATAACAGTGGTAGTAAAAGAAGACATGCTGATCCAGAAAGTACTAAATGGAAAAATGACAGTTAATTTGCACTTCACAGAAAAGGCTAAAGTTGCAATAAAACAGTATCTATTTTGTCACATGTATTGTGTTTAGTACAGCTTAAAAACCTTCTCTGCTATGTTACATTCTAAAAAAATAAACAGAAATAGTGCAATGATAAGAAAAAGAAAAGAACAAAATGGAACAACTGTATGTCTGGGAATCTTTTAAGCAACATAATGTGAATGGCACTATGTGAAACATTTTTACTGCTAAAAGTACACATTCAAATCTGTAATATTTACCATAAGTGAGAATTATGGTCTAATGACTAAAGGTGGTACAGTTTATACAATATGCAAGTGACTCTGTGTGACCCTAAGCAAATCATTTCCCAAAAAAATTATTAGATGGACCACTTGGGTGCAAAGAGGCCAATACCGGATAGGTGAATTACGGCTTTACTGTATTCATAGCAGGCCCAGCTCCAGGGGGTCATTTAGCCAGGCTAACCCCCCACCTCCAATGTAATGTCAGGCCCCACACACTGCCCAGTATGCCATTACTTGTTGGATTTTTAGAACTTTATTACACCATGTCCCCTCTAGTATTTTAGATGCCCCCTATAGTGTTTTAGTTTAGACTGATTCAAAGGACTATAGTGCAATAATATTTGTGCAATAATTACTTTCTGAACAAATTCGTTTTGGGTAAAGAGGAATGCAGAGGTTTCAGAGTAAATCCTATGTTTGACTAGTTAAGATCACTAATCATGGCATCAGAGAGTGGCATGCTGATAAGACATGCAAGTAATAGTTTCACTGTACTCTGTACAAGTGATAATAAATGAAAACTTAAATTAAACCAACAACATGAAAAAGGCATGTTTAAAGTTTATAAATAGCTAATTTTAATAAGAGCAGGATCACTAAGGATTTATTTCATTCTGCTGCTAATAAAAATTGATCAAGCAGTTAGTATATGAGTGATTGGTCTGCACACTAGTCTACCCAGAGTAATTGCCTAGGGTGGCAGATTCAGTTGTCTGATGCCATTGTAGTAATTCAAATCTCAGTAAGCAGCACAGTTATTCAACAAAAATCATCATATCCATAAGTTATCACAGATACCTTCAGAAATGAAATGTAACTTAGCTACTGTTTGGAATTTAGGAAACGTTGATCTGAAAACCAGCACATCTGACTTTTGTGGTTATCTGTCAGAGCAACAAAATTTTTATTCTGTTTTCTTGATATACTGTATATTAGCTGAAATACGTTTTGCCAAAGTTGCAAGAAATATGACAGGCTGCTAAGAAAAGAGACAAGGATCAGGAGATGAAGACAAAGTAAATAAACTATCAATGGTCAGAGCAGGAACGTCAAACAATATTGCATCTAAACCCAATGTATAAAATCAAAAATAAAATCACAATAACCTAATCATGAAGTCAGTAACCAAAGATTTCTTGAAATTCTTAGAAAGAATTCACAAATTTGGATGATGATGTCAGTTTAATCCTGTCACTCAAATTGTGATCTCTGATAATGTTAGCAACAGACTCCAATATTTTAGGAACTAATACTCAAAATGTGGGCACCCACAGAAAGGGAACCAAAAACAAAATAAAGGAAATAATTTAAAATGAATGTAAAATTGTGAATTTCCCCTTGGGATTAATAAAGTATCTATCTATCTATCTATCTATCTATCTATCTATCTATCTATCTATCTATCTATCTATCTATCTATCTAAAATTTCAGAGCTCAGAGAAAAAAAAATTGTCTTTAAAGGCAAAATGAACAAAAGCATAACAAAATTATAACAAAATCATTTTTTGTAGGTTCAAATAACTATTATTAAATAGTCAAAACACAGCACAGTATCTGACTCAGCCCAGCTTTTGACAATATCCAAGTAACCGTGCTCACACTGATGCTATGTAAAATAGTAATTTCAGCACCACTGCCATTGCTATGTTTGCCAGGTGCCATCTTTTATAGTTTGTCCTCACTCATTTTAACACCTTATAAGATACCATAGATGTGCTGTTATGACATTCCTGCACAGAGGTCCATCTACTGTGCACCTCATTTCCTAGTGCAGTCAAGGCAGATTACAAACTCAAAGTTATTGGTGCCTACAAAGATAATGCTATTTACTAAAAGAACAGATGTTACAATCGCTGTGAAACACAAATACATATTCCCTGCAGGTTCCTTCCTTTTTCTGCCCAATGACTGTCCAGCTTTGTGGCTTCTAGTCTATACAATTCTCTTTTCAGAGTCTCACTAATAGATCTGCCTGTCCTGGTTTGCAAAACAAATATGAAACACCCATGTGCTCTCTGTGGGGGGCTTTAATTGCTTTCTTGAGTTGTTTTCTATTTCTTGGTCTCCCCAACAAGTTTTATTTATTTAGTCTGCTCTCAGTTCAGTAAGAACCCTCATATTCTCTATAGTTAGAGAGCTGACTCATTGAAAAAAGTAAATGTCGAGCTCAACTTACATTCTTTGCCTTAGCAAATTCAACTAACACAATTAATTGCTGCCTAAGGTTTAACAAAAAGGTTGCCATGCTCTGTAACTAGCTGTAGTCTTTAAGTAAAATTTTACATGCTAAATTGGCAATAAATATGGTTATAAGTATTTATATGGGATGTTATACTGTATCATCAGAATGTTTTCATGCACTTTTAAATAAACAACTGAAATATATTGAATTCATGTCATGTTCTACATTCATCTCAGTTGTACATTCTAGCTAGAGGATATGATTTCAGAAAATGGAAAATCTTCTTTTGGGGACAATAATGGCTAACTGTGTGAGAAAGTATGTGTCCCATTTTTCTCACAGTTAATTACTCTGTTTTATATATATATATATATATATATATATATATATATATATATATATATATATATATATATATATATATACTGTATATAATTACAATTAACCCTACTTTTAAATTTAGACTCCAACCAAGCCCATGCCTAGTCATTCCCCAGGAATTAAAGTGTTCAAAGTAGAAAATGTATGTGAATGACATTCATGAAAAAGCGAAACAGAAGATATCATAGTTTCTTTTCAGTGGTGATCCCAGGTTTGAATCCCAGCTAAGGTCCATCTGTGAAGTGTTTGCAGGTTATTCTGTGTATGCATGAGTTTCCTTCAGAGATTATGGTTTCCTCTTAAAATCCAATTACTATATGTTGCTAAATTTACTGGTCACTTCAGGTTGACTTTGTGTGACTGAGTGTGGTTGTTTGCACAAATATGACCTGAAATGGTTTTAGGTATCACATATGGTTGGTTCCTGCCATATGCCGGCTTAACGCATTCCTACAATGAAGTAAAAGCTACAGTGAAAATAAATATGCTGTATATTCAGCTGTAATTAATGATGCCCCTTATAATACACACAATTATTTTTTGTATTTTGCATATTAAAATGTTCACTGTGTTTATTTTTGTTAAAAAAAAAGATTGATATGTCAGCATAAAGCTCTTAACTGGTGTGTCCATTCAGGTCCAGTGAACACTAAGCTGTTACGGAATTTATTTTCACAGTATTAAGAGCTGGAAATAATACAGACTGGTGATGGTTTTTACACTGTAACATTAGTCTGGGCCGTCAACCTTCCTCTGAGAAAATAAACCTGATCTCTTTACCCAAAGAAAGAAAAATCCATACTGAGTTCACTGATTGTATCTCACTCTTCCTACAAATAGAGGAATAAAAAGGTTTTGCTGTAAATAAAGAGCTGGCATTTTGGATGCATGAGAAGATATTCCCACTGAAGATCCACTTTCTTCTACATGAATCAATGTATGTCAGAATGAAATACTCTTTGGACATTGTTTCATATAGTCTTCTGAAATATGAACTTTAGTAGTTCATTGAAAATAAGGAACACATTTAAAGGCATCAATGAAATAATGTAAAAGTCATGCAAGCTGATTTCAACATACTAGGCTTGCTCCTTAGGAAATTCGCATAATTTACATTTTTTTTGCAGCTGAGAATATTAGGTACAAATAAATTGTGAATTTGAACCCTTTAAAACCACTGAAGTATACATTTTGAATTTTAAAACTATCTACCCATGATTTCTCAGACTTGTTAACTCTGACTAAGACTTAACAATGCACTTTAAATTAAATAGAGTTTCAACAAAAATATATTCCATGAAGAAAACTATAGCACAGAAGAGAAAATCAAGAAAAAAATAACATGTTATAGTTTATCTTTCAGCCTGGAAATCAAATGCTTGAGTGAAACCCAGTATTGCAAATAATGGAATGTTACTTTTTCCAATGACAAGATAGTGGGTAATACTACAAAACTAGCTCCACAAACTTTGTTAAAGTACCTTATTTGTTAGTCCAAATGTATTTCTCCATCAAGTTAACTTGATTGCACCCTGTCCATTACTTTCTATTTTTACATATCAATATCAAGCATTTGAGTTAAACAACAACCATCAGTCTTCCTCCATGAAATCTTTTTAATGTTATTTACAGTAATCAAAAGTAGTTTATTTAAAAAGCACAGTTTCAGGACTATCAGGCAGATGATGACCATTTATTACTTTCTGAATGGGTAGTCTTACTGGGCTTGAGGCTAGTTGTTTAGGTACAGGTAACAAATAAATGTACAACATTAAAATATGGAATTCCTATATGCTTTATTACTCTCCATACTGATGAGTTAGGTTGGTATTGCAGGAAAAAGTGTGATACACCAAGTTTGTTATGGATTGGCCTATTCTCACATCCTAAGATTAACACACACAGAAAGCCACACACTCTGACTCTGTCCACTTAAGCACTGATTGTGAGTAATGCCTGCACAGCCTGTCACTCTCCAGCTCTCCACATTAGGGACTCATTTACTTCCATGTGAATAACACATGGGTGTTCCTGGATTCTAAAGTCTGATTTACCTTTTTCCTCAAGAATAACGTTGACACAAAGAGGAAGATACACCTTTGTTATTGTTACTTGCCAACCAATGATGCATTTCTTCCCACATTACTGTCCTCTACTGGGACATCCCCCTCAGCCTGCTAACCCTGTGAAGGGTAATCTTCCCACACCAGGTGCCCAGTATCTACTTTATTATTGCAGCAATTCAAAATTAGTGCTGTTCAGCAAAATTCGCTAAAATGTTTTTTTTGGTTTTTTTTTGCAGTGACCTTGTTCACCACATATTTCCCTGAAAATTTGCTGTGTTGTTGGCTTAGACAAAGTTTTTTTTTTCCCAGTGCCCCATGATGCTTTGCAAGACCAGCGTACAATCTAAGAGTTGCAGCAGTCAATGTTGGATAGGACTGACCCACAAGAATATCATGCTGATCCTGATACTGGGCAGTATGCCGGATCAACTACTACACCAGAAATTCTTCTTCCGATATTAATAAGAAGTGTATTAACAAAAAACTTGCAATTACATTTAAACACAAAACGCCCATGCAGAGCGAAACTGGCATTGCATCAGTGTATTCCTGTCTTAAAGGTAATGTCTTTTTGTGTGGACTTGGATATGACCTGTGTGTAATATATGAGCATCCCCCTTTAATAGTATTACCCAGAGTGCTGTGCTGTTGAAGCAAACAAGTAGGAGTATAGAATCCACATGTTTTGTTGCTTTGCTTATTTGGTAGCAGTGGCAATGAGTGAGCAATCACGTCAGGGAAGAAAATAAAAACTGTAGTTTATTTTGAGAGAGTTGTGTACCTGCTATGAAATCTATAAAGGCCAAGCCTCAGTGAATTCATGGTTGCTGCTCGTATTGCCTTTGCCTGCAAGAAATGTTACTGTTCTGATATTTATTCAATTAATTTTATCTCAAGGAGGCAGGATGGTGCAGTGTTTAGCACAGTGCCTCACAGCTTAGGTCACTGTGTGGCCACAGTAACCAGTCCAGCATAGCTTGCATGGGTTTCTGTAGTGCTCGGGGACACTTGAAAGACTGTTGCACCATTATAATCCACTGAGAACTACATCAGTTTTTCCTTCCCTTGGCTTCAGTGCAGTTCCATGATTTCACAGAACTCAAGGCAGGGTTTGTTCAACACTACTCAAGATATAGAGAAACAGAATGTAAATTTAAAACCAAAGCAAAATTTCTTAAAATAGAATTATAGAAATGAGCTAAATGAAAAGAATTATAGAAAATAGTGAATAATAGTATAGTCTGGATGTGCAGCCTTAATAAAAGTACACCCTTGCTTAAAAGTCAGAAAGTTTAAATACATTCTGTAAAGGTAAAAACATCATCTAATGTTTTGTTGGGAGCTTTAAGATTCAGCAGTTGGGTTGATGCATATTCAGCATCTTCAACATCAGCGTCATGTCTCCTCCTCACCCTTAGACGGACTACCGCCAAAAGAACTATGAGGATTTCTGTACCTCGTGATTTTACAAGCAAATAACTGGTTACCTACTGTGAAAAGATCAGACTCAACACACTTAAAAAGGTTTGGGGCAACCACCCGTATATTATCCCTGGCTGCAATGAGTTAATTTTGTATAAGAAGTGTCTTATTTGGAGTCCAGATGTGAACTGATGAGGGTTTGTAAAGATGGCGGTTTTAAGTAGTCAGACCGGAAGTGACATAGGGGGACTGTAAGTAACCTTCTTCTGATGTCAGTTGAGACACCGGAACCAGAAGTGATGTCCTCTTAGGCGCAGGAACCAGAAGTGTCATCCTCCTGTGTGCCAGAACCGGAAGTGACATTATCCTAGGCGCCAGGACCAGAAATGATTTCATCAATGCTGAGTCAGACAGGTTTTTCCGTGGCTGGTCTGTAGAGATAACAGGAGAAGATTTAGTGTACCCCGCCACCCCCTGGCCTGGCATGGAATTACAGTTAGGTCCATAAATATTTGGACAGAGACAACTTTTTTCTAATTTTGGTTCTGTACATTACCACAATGAATTTTAAATGAAACAACTCAGATGCAGTTGAAGTGCAGACTTTCAGCTTTAATTCAGTGGGGTGAACAAAACGATTGCATAAAAATGTGTGGCAACTAAAGCATTTTTTTCACACAATTCCTTCATTTCAGGGGCTAAAAAGTAATTGGACAATTGACTCAAAGGCTATTTCATGGCAGGTGTGGGCAAGTCCGTCGTTATATCATTATCAATTAAGCAGATAAAAGGCCTGGAGTTGATTTGAGGTGTGGTGCTTTCCTGTGGAAGATTTTGCTGTGAACAGACAACATGCGGTCAAAGGAGCTCCATGCAGGTGAAAGAAGCCATCCTTAAGCTGCGAAAACAGAAAAAGCCCATCCGAGAAATTGCTGCAATATTATGAGTGGCAAAATCTACAGTTTGGTACATCCTGAGAAAGAAAGCAAGCACTGGTGAACTCAGCAACGCAAAAAGATCTGGGGCCCCATGTATAAACGGTGCATATGCACAAAAATGTTATGTGTGAACGTTTCCATGCTCAAATCGCGATGTATAAAACCTTAACTTGGTGTAAAAGCCACGCACATTTCCACAGTACCTCATACCCTGTCGTACGCAAGTTCTCTGCTTGGTTTTGCAGACTGGCGGCACCCAGCGTCAAAGCTGTGCTACTGTTCATGTGTGGTTACCCTTTCTTTCTTAGATCCACATTCCTGATGCGGCTTTATAAATACACTGAAACTAACTGCATATTGTTTATTAGTGTAATGCATCTGATTATAATTAACCTGCAACAATATAATGGTCCAGGAAATAGCCATAGTGTTCCAAATACCAGAACTGCTTTAGCGTTGTTACTCTCACTGCACCTTCTTTTTCTTCTTTCAGCTGCTCCCGTTAAGGGTTGCCACAGCGGATCATCTTTTTCCATATTACTCTTACTGCACCACTCAGTATTTATATCACTGTATCTGAGATTGGAATCACAGCAGCAGCTGATCGGAAAGAGAATTATTGGGATACAGCATCAAGCACATGCTGCCTCAGCCATGGCAAAACGCTTCAGAGCCTTTCCTGTACGGACCTTGTGGTTCAGAAACAGTTTCATCCCAAGAACTTTAAACGCACTCAGTCAGTCCATCAAGTGCTCCTTGTAGAACTGTTTGTACTTATAAGTACAATTACCTCACTGTAAGCTTGCACAGTAGTTATAATATTGCACAACCTGTGCCACTTTATAAAGTGCGTATTTACATATGATTACGGTATCATTTTTAAGATGAAATGCAGCAAAATATGTTGATTATATTATACAGATAAAACTTTAACTTAATTTAAATAATCTATATTGTTAATAATCAAACATGTGAGGACATGGTGCCGCAGCGCTGGCTAGTTCACGGATTATTCTATACCTTGTGCTTTATTCTTGCTGGGCTGGCGCGACACTAGTAGGATAGATAGATAGAATAATTGAACACGTACTACAAATATATTTCAATGTTCCTTAAACGTTTTGAAGAATCGTCGTTCTAAGCTTACAGATGGCTTAACGTCTATTACAGAGCTGATTATGTGGCGATTAGGTATTTGGAGAAAGAAAAGTAAGGACAAGAAAAATATAAATATAAATTATTTCATTGAAGGTCGCACATGGCGCAGCAAGCATCTTGCATGAGACATGAACAAACAATGCACCACTGTGTTCCCATGGTTTTTTTTGTTTTTTGTTTTTTTTTATATTTTATTAATTTTTATTGTAATCATTCCATACAAACAGATCAATTTATAACCAAACAAATTAAAAACAAATCAAACCCCACCCCTGAGAAGGAGAGCTTAGCTAAAGGAGAATTGCTTAGGGCTTTTTAATAAGACAACATTAAGCAAAGGAAAGGGAGAAATAAATATCTATGTAAATAAGAGATAGAGAAGGGAGTTAAATGTGGTAATGGTTGTTTCTCTTATTCTAAAATAATATTGATCAGATCCTGCCAGGTTTTGAAAAAATTTTGTACAGATCCTCTAACTGAGAATTTGATTTTTTCCAATTTCAAATAATATAAAACATCGGTTTCCCACTGACTTATCAGAGGAGAGTTAGGATTCTTCCAATTTAACAGAATTAGTCTGCGTGCCAAAAGTGTAGTGAATGCAATCATCGTTTGCTTGTCCTTTTCCACTTCAAGTCCGTCTGGAAGAACACCAAATAGAGCTGTTAATGGGTTAGGAGGGATTGTGACCCCAAGGCTGTCTGAAAGGCACTTAAATATTTTTGTCCAAAATGATGTTAATTTGGTGCAGACCCAGAACATGTGACCCAGTGAGGCAGGAGCTTGGTTGCAGCGTTCGCAGGTTGGATCTTGCCCTGGAAACATTTTGGACAGTTTTAAGCGAGAGAGATGAGCTCGATACATAACTTTTAGTTGAATAATTCTGTGCTTTGCGCATATGGAGCTCGAGTGAATTCTCTGCTTTGCTACCTTCCACTCCTTTTCTGATATATTGATTAAGAGATCTTCTTCCCAATGTCCTCTTGGATCTTTGAAAGGTAGGGACTCTAATAGGATTTTATATAATGCGGAAATGGTGTTTAATCCCATGTTTAATAACATGCTTTCATTCTTATCATCATGTAAAAAGATACCCCGTATACATCTCATTATTTTAATTATTCAGAGAGCTGTAATATCACAAATGTAATGGATTCTGTGTCCTGTCGGAGAAAGAAAGCCCATTTAAGAAGCAGGTAGTGATTCACACACATAGAGCACATAGAAGATCAAATACAGAACAAAGCATTTAACGTGCTACTTTAGTTACGATGGGATTTGAGAGACTAGTAAATTAAACGATTTTAAGATGACGTTTATGATGTTCTACTTTAATGGCAAAATAAACTACGTGATTAAAGTGGAAATTTCAAGATTAAAGTTGACATTTCGTGCTTTTTTCCAACTGTGTGCCTATTTTTTTTTGTCTGTACCCTAATAAGCTTTTATATGACACTCAGACGGTGGGCTACGACTCGTCTTTTCACGGCGACTTTGATATGTGGCAACGTTTTTTTTATTTCGGGCACCGTGAGATTTTGTGAACTTGAGCTTTCGAGTTTCTCCGACACTCTGTCACTCGATCAACTTCCTTTTGTTGATTATACTACTGTTTAAACCAACAAATAGTGCGTTTTTCTTTGCCTCCACTTGGTATTCGCTGGAATTCTTATATTTTCCCCCGTGCTTTTCCCATTGTCTTTTCATAGAAGGCTGAGCTTAAGGGCTATTTATATTGATTTGCATATTCAAAGAGGCGTAATTCTGGGAGGAGTTGGGGCGGGACAGCAGGTGCATGCACGTGCGCTACTTTTCACACGGAATCGGGATTTATGTAGCGGAAGAATGTGGAAGTTGGTGAACGCACAGAATCCTAATTCTCCTCTTATAAGTCAGTGGGAAACCGATGTTTTATATTATTTGAAATTGGAAAAAATCAAATTTTCAGTTAGAGGATCTGTACAAAATTTTTTCAAAACATGGCAGGATTTAATCAATATTATTTTAGAATAAGAGAATTAACTATTATTGCATTTAACTCCCTTCTCCATCTCTTATTTATATAGATATTTACTTCTCCCCTTCTTTTGTTTAATGTTGCCTTATTAAAAAGCTTAAAGCAATTTTCCTTTAGCTAAGCTCTCCTTCTCAGGGGTGGGGTTTGATTAGTCTTCAAATTTGTTGGGTTATAAATTAATCTGTTTGTATGGAATGATTACAATGAAAATTAATAAAATCAAAATATAAAAAAAAAAAAAAAAGATTCCTGTATCTGGATTTTTTTGTGTGTAAGTATATTTCCGCTTTTGTGCTTACATCATGTTATAGTGCGAATTCTATGCACGCTGTTATGCATGAGGCCCCTGGACGTCCACGGAAGACAACAGTGGTGGATGATCGCAGAATCATTTCCATGGTGAAGAGAAACCCCTTCACAACAGCCAACCAAGTGAACAACACTCTCCAGGGGGTAGGCGTATCGATATCCAAGTCTACCATAAAGAGAAGACTGCATGAAAGTAAATACAGAGAGTGCACTGCAAGGTGCAAGCCACTCATAAGCCTCAAGAATAGAAAGGCTAGATTGGACTTTGCTAAAGAACATCTAAAAAAGCCAGCACAGTTCTGGAAAAATATTCTTTGGACAGATGAAACAAAGATCAACCTCTACCAGAATGATGGCAAGAAAAAAGTATGGAGAAGGCGTGGAACAGCTCATTATCCAAAGCATACCACATCATCTGTAAAACACAGTGGAGGCAGTGTGATGGCTTGGGCGTGCATGGCTGCCAGTGGCACTGGGACACTAGTGTTTATTGATGATGTGACACAGGACAGAAGCAGCCAAATGAATTCTGAGGTGTTCAGAGACGTACTGTCTGCTCAAATCCAGCTAAATGCAGTCAAACTGATTAGGCGGCGTTTCATGATGCAGATGGACAATGACACAAAACATACAGCCAAAGCAACCCAAGAGTTTATTAAAGCAAAGAAGTGGAAAATTCTTGAATGGCCAAGTCAGTCACCTGATCTTAACCCAATTGAGCATGCATTTCACTTGTTGAAGACTAAACTTCAGACAGAAAGGCCCACAAACAAACAGCAACTGAAAGCCGCTGCAGTAAAGGCCTGGCAGAGCATTAAAAAGGAGGAAACCCAGCATCTGGTGATGTCCACGAGTTCAAGGCTGTCATTGCCAGCAAAGGGTTTTCAACCAAGTATTAGAAATGAACATTTTATATCCAGTTATTTAATTTGTCCAATTACTTTTGAGCCCCTGAAATGAAGGGATTGTGTTAAAAAATGCTTTAGTTACCTCACATTTTTATGCAATCGTTCTGTTCACCCCACTGAATTAAAGCTGAAAGTCTGCACTTCAACTGCATCTGAGTTGTTTCATTTAAAATTCATTGTGGTAATGTACAGAACCAAAATTAGAAAAAAGTTGTCTCTGTCCAAATATTTATGGATCTAACTGTACCTTCACTTGGTCCACACAACATCCTCCTATTCACACTTGCGTGACACTACTCTGGTTATGGATAGCTCTGCCTAAAAACTTTAATCATGAAAATATACACAAAACATGTTATATTGTTAAGGGTGTTTATCTCTAGTTCCTTTTACTCCTATCTAACATTTGAGTTATAGACTGTCTGGTCATTCTATCCTAAGATTATATTGTGAGTTATACACTTAGGTAGCATTAAAAGGAAAATATACAGTGCACAAAATACATACACAGGATTAAAACAGTGTCTCATGGTGTTGTTCTTCACAGTATTGCACAGGACTGCTGAGTGAAAGGCAGTCTCAGTTCATTTACTAGTCAATTCGAGAAAAAAAAAACTTGTAAATGAGGTAGATTGCAGCTTACTTTTAATAGAGTGGCTGCAGTCCCAAAATTGGTCACTCCATAATATATGAGTAAACAGGAGTTCTACCCAAGCTCCACATCTTTCCTTTTTTTGGAGTTTTGCTCCCTTTAGTTTAAATTTTATTGTTAATTGTTTTCCTGTGTTTGAATTTCAGAATCAAACATAAGAGTTCGGGGCCACCAATTGCTGCTAATTCCTCAGGAGTTTCTGTCAAGTGTGGGAATCATCTGAGGTTTGTTAAAAAATGCAAGATCTAACCTCAGCTCTTCACTGAAGCACTGGCTATCTTTCTGCACAACTTACTTCTTAACTATAAAGTACCTGATTGAAGCCCAGACTGAAAACATTTTGATCACCCTGTGCATTTTTAACTTTTTGGCTCAAATTTAAAGAAAAAAAAATCAGTTGGTCTCATCTTAGGAGTAGGCAGATGGGTAAGGCACCTTTCCTGACAGGGAGGGACATATAGACAGGCATAGTTAGGCTGTAAGTTCCTTTTTTGTACATTTTGTGTTCTCCTTGTTTATCCCTCTCTTATCTTTAATTTAATAGATCTAACCATTTTGTATATTTTTGCCTCCAGCCGCCTGCCCCAACTAAATCAGGAATAAGCCAATAACCAGCTCTTTTCATGTACCAGTCCATCAATGGGCAGATTCTCACACTCGGCCATTCTCAATACCACAGGACCAGTTTAAAGTCATCAGTTAACACATCTGTGAAATCTGGGAGGACAACTGGAGAAAATGTGCAAAACAGTTGCCAGACCAGGATCTGAATGCGGTGTCTTGGAGTTGTGTGGCAGCACTAATCACTGTGCCAGAAACCCATATATGAATGTTATGCATTAAATCCTTTACCGTGTAGATCAGTTCTGCTAAAATATTAATTTTATTTAGTTCAATCTTAAAGCATTATGGTTACATGATCGTTAGATGGTGCAAGTATAATATTGAACACAACATAAAATACAAAACTTTAATCAGCATTTCTTTTAAGTGCATCAACCTTCATTACAACAGTAACCTTTGTTCATTATGTTGGCAGGGGAAGGATCAATGAAACTTTCTGATATTCACCATCTGAGCTAAAAGTTCTTTGTGTAAGCAGGTGGTTTTGGACCTTGCCTGGAGCTAAAGTCATTGAACAGTTAAGGGGTTCTTGATGCACCCCAGGCGTCTAAAATCACACAGCTATTTGTAGCCATTTAAAATCATTTCTGTATAATTTGTGTCATGCATAGCAGTGAAAAGGGTCAAACAGACACGTCTTCCTTTTCAGTGAATTTCATTTATAAAATGTTTTTGACATCTAATGTATTACTTATAGAAAAAATAGCATTCAAAAACAAGTGTTTTAAAATTGCTTCTACCTGAAGTTGATTGTCTTAATAATGATATTTATGTACTATTTATTTTCTTTATTGTTTTCTTTTACAGTTAGCATTTTGAAAAATGAAACATCTATCATCTTTTTGGTTTATTTTAGGAAAACATTGAATTAATATAAATATTAAATAAAGGAGTTGGTGGAGGAAGTCCAACAAACAGATTGTGGGATTTGGAGTGGCTCTGTAGGTCAAACTGGAGGATTGCCACAAACGGCTAACTGGCCAGGTACTGAAAGCTCAAGTGGTAGGAGCAGCTAGAAACCAATTATGGAAGGAAACTCAGCTTGAAGAGGAGGGAACGTGAGACCTGTACATTATGTAAAAATAGGCAATTTGTTTGAAATAAACAAACATTTTCTTGCTTTATCCTTTTAAAGAATTATAAATGAGCAATAGGGTATTTGTAAATAATTTATATAGTTCCATCTATAAATATCAAGACAAAGTTCAAATTACAATATTTTACTTGATTTGAGATTAGATAAAAGTACAGTCTTTGCTTTTTATTTCTGAGAATCTAATATTTTGGCATTATACCACATTTCCCTTCATGTCACTTTAACAGATGAATATTAACTATTGAGGTGAGTTAACAAAAAGTTAATGAATGTAGTATAAAATATAATAATTGGTATAAAATTATTTGATTGCCATTACTGAATCAAGCCTGCAATCCACTGACCTGAGAAAACATTTTATTTGTTCTTTTCAGATGATTTTCTCATTGCTGCCAGAACTTATTTTGGTTGCTCTTTGTTAAGGTAATTTTCTGAATTAAATTTTCCTTTCAAAAAGATGCATGGTTGATTGGATGTGAGTCGGTCAGTCTAATAGTTCCTATATTTCTTCCTCCTGTATAGTTCCTAGTTAGTACTGGCAGTTTATTTTAGGTCATTTTATTTCTGCAAAACAAAGCACCATCAAATGCATTTTTACATACTGTACATAATTACTACAAATTACATATCTTCAGGTTGTGAAAGGGTACAGCTTGGACACAGACAGGAGGACACATACTTAGGCATCACCACACATTTATTCACGCTCTAATATTTACAAGTCTCTATGTGCACCGCCACCAAACACCCCCCACAGTCTCTCACTCTTCAGGCTTCTCTTCTAAGCCTCTTCTCTTCTTCTCTCACACTCAGGCCTCTCTTCGCCCACCTCCTTCTCCGATCTCGTCCACCTCCTCACCCGACTCCAGCCTTGATTGTCGGGAGGCAGACCCTTTTATAGGCAGCTGAATGCCGACCACACCCAGCCACCTGTGACAAGGTCAAGATGATACCAGGCTAGGTGTATTGGCAGATAATCTTGAATCCACTGAGTTATTACAGAGGGACTTAGACAGCATACAAGCTTGTGACAGATTTGTGACAGATGAAATTGAATGTAAGTAAATGTAAAGTATTACACGTAAGAAGTTAAAATGTTAGGTTTGAATACACAATGGGAGTAATGAAAATTGAAAGTGTGGCTTATAAGAAGGATTTAGGAGTTGGCACATTTATGAGTAGACAGTATCAACTGCCAACAGTGTTCAGAAGCCATTAAGGAGGCTAACAGAATGTTAGTTATATAGCACGATGTATAGAGTAGAAGTCCAAGGAGGTTATGCTCAAGCTTCATAATGCACTGGTGAGGCCTCATCTGGACTACTGTGTGCAGTTTTCATCTCCAGTGTACAAAAAAGACATAGAAGTTCTTGAAAAAATCCAGAGATGATCACTTAGGATGATTTCAAGGCTACAGTAGGTGAGTTATGAGGAAAATTAAAAGAGCTGAGCCTTTTCAATTTAAGGCAAAGGAGATTAAGAGGTGATACAAATGAGATGAGACTTTAAAATGAGTTGTTCAAGAACATGGGGACAGAATTGCAAACATTCAGGAAAAATTTTGCACAAACAATAGGATGTCGATTTTCTTTACACAGAGAATTATAGTCACATGGAATACGTTACTAGGCAGTGTGGTAGACAGTAGGACTTTAGTAGAACTAGACTTGATGTTATTTTGGAAGAAATAAGTAGGTAGGACTTGTTAGGTTTGTTGGGGTGTTCTCCTCTAGATTGTTCTAATATTCTTAACATTGCAGTGTGTGGACACCAGGGGCTTTATGTACTATATATTGCCTTGCGTAGAATTCATCCTAAACATGGTGTATGGACAAAAACAGAAATGTGCGTATGCACAAAAAAATCAGATGCCTAAAACTGTGCATAAGCAAAATTCCATGCACTTCTCCTTCAATAATCGAAATCAACATGAATTTTAAAGCACATGCACACACCTACAGCCCCACCCCAACTCCTCCCAGAATATCACATACTTGAATATGCAAATCATTATAAATAGCCCCTTCCGTTCAGTGGTTTGTTAAAATACAATGGTAAAATCACATGTAAAAAAGAATAATTTCACCAAATACAAATTGGAGGTCCTATTCAGTGAAGTGGAGGCAAGAAAAAAACTATTTGGTGGATTAGGCAGTGGTATGAGCAACAAAGGGAAATTGATGGAGTGGCACTCAAAAGGTCAAGTTCAGAAAGTCGCACAGTGCCTGAAATAAAAAAGAGGTGGTTAGAATATAAATAAAATTTATTATTATTATTATTATGTCAAAGATGACGTAAAAAGGCGAGTACGGACTTCATAAAGAAGCATATTAGGGCCACATTGAAGAACCTAAAAAAGGGTTACAGTGAAGAAAAAAAGGTATCTGTTGAGATTAAAGTCGAAATGCAATTGCAAAAACACACTTTGTAAATGTTATTTTAAGATGCTGTTTCTTTAAAAAGTAGGTTGTCTATTTTTTAATTTTAGACATAGAAACTTTTACAGCAGAATTAAAAGGCTGGCTATACAGGCCTCTCTCATACAAAAAGAAAGCAAAGCAATCATGTAAACATGAAATTAATTAATAAACCAAGCAAAGGTTACCAATTTGCAATTATAATAAATATTTTGTTTTTTGACTGCTCTGCTGAAGTATCTTCATCTTACGATAAAGCATTGTTGATATATGTATTTATGTTCAGTGTGATTGCCCGTTGCCATGTGAAAACTAAAGCAAGGTATCATATCCACCACAACTACACACAAACATATTGCAGCTATAACAAAGTGTATGAACATGCTCTCTATATGATAGTATATGTGACATATATATCCATCCATCCATCCATTAGCCAACCCGCTGAATCCGAACACAAGGTCACGGGGGTCTGCTGGAGCCAGTCCCAGCCAACACAGGGCACAAGGCAGGAACCAGTCCCGGGCAGGGTGCCAACCCACCGCAGTGACATATATATAGATGTAATAAAACTAGGGGTCACTCTCAATGTTTCTTACATCACAAAATAAAATTAAGCCAAAAGGTATGTGAACATTTAAAGTGTTGATTATGCAAAGAATAATCAAAAAGATGGGACAAACAGGAGCAAAAAATAATGAAATACGTGTATAAAACAGAGCAAAACTATAGGCCTATTTGAATATTTGTTCAGTACCTAGGTGTGATTTGTCGACTTGCCTACACAGCACTCTTTCTTTCCTTTCAGTTTCTTTCTCTTTCTCACACCCAGCAGTCACGCATTTCTTCCAACTCTCCTCCTGACTGTGCACTCATTGTCAATAGGCAGTGTGCTTAAATCAAAACCTTATTTTTGTTAGGCTAGAGTTACCAGTATTGTCCCTGTTAATATCTCCGAAAGGGTCACATCTCCAGGGCAGCTCTCTCATGTCTCAATACTTAAAGACACAACCTGGTCTTTCCTCTGTCAGCCTGGGACTATGCAATGTTCTCTGTTGGAGTTGAGGTCTTCAAAACCTCTTCCAGCTTTCAATAGCCTCACTCTCTTATGAGTGTTCAACATTCCTGGGAGAATATAGCATGCTTTTACCCAGGACCTCCAGTTTACATGCATGACATACTACTCCTTATCCCTGCCCTTCCTTCTACATTGGGAAGATGATTTGATTTGTCCCTGCCAGTGCAAGCTTTACTCTCTTTCTGAAGGTGAGGGTCTTGCCCTGTAGACCAGGTCAACTCTCACTGCTCAATGATAAATGAATATTGAAGGATGTCATTAGCTTGCAGTGAACATATTCAAGATTTGGAGGCTCATATTAGCCTAGTACTGGTAGTACGTCTTGTGTGATGCAGCCTTATGTGAAGCACTTCAGGGTTAGATCTGTTCCTGCAGAGAGTCAATCAAACACTACATCTCATAGAAGTCTCTGCAGGACCTTTAAGTATTGCAGCAGAAAAAAAGATTACTGTCCATTAGCTATAAACAGCTATAACAGCACACTGTTGCCAATTTATTATGAATATTTGCTCTTTAAAAGAAACAGATTACTCCACCAAGCAGCCAATCATCTGGCTGCAATTCAATATGTTTAGCATATAATTGTTTAAATGTTGTTCAATCTAATCTTATAATTTATCTAAATATGATCTAGGGGAATGAAGCAGAATTATTGGTGCAAGATATGGTGGTTCCAGTTTCCCTGCAGAGCTTTACCAGCCAGATATTTTTCTGCTGTCAACCAATATCTGTTGCTTCTTTCACAATGTCTGTGGTCAGGTATTTCAGCTGAAGCTCACGCCCTCTATTGTCATGTAGGCATATTACCTGTTCCCCTCTTCTAGACAACACTTCCATGTCTCTCTCTGTCCTTCACTGAAACTGTCTGCTGCCTTTCCAGGCTATCCAATATATAAGCACAGTTTACCATCCCTTGGCCGTGTCTTTCTTCCCATACTGGCAAGTATCTTTTTTTTTCTCTCTTTCTTTCCTTTGGAGCTTTCTGTGAACCATGCCACCTTTTCCTCTCTGGTAAATTCTTGTACAGTGTGCAACTCATTACTCATTTTTTTCTGCAAAATCTCTGAAAAATACAATAATGTTACTTAGCATATGAGCTCTGTAGAAAGTGCATAAGTAGTGAACACAAATAATATGAAGAGTCATAAAAAAATGCCCTCTGAATAACACATTTCAGCCTGTAAATACAGTATGTGAGAGAAGACTAGAGAGAGAGTAGAATACGAGAATAACACTACTTTTGCTTTTATCTTGTAGGTGAAGGAGAGAATATTTATTTTTTTATAAAAATATAATTTTTACTTTTGGTATATTATATGAACATAGCTCAGTTAGAATAAAAAGCATTAAACATGGGATATCACAAGATAACTGATAAGTATTAGTTGAGTCGATTTGAAATACAATTGCTTAAAAAGTTGGAGGAAAATTACAGCAACATTCTCTATATTCTCTAAACGTATGTGGATAAAATGTAAAGGATTTTGTTAAATATTGTGGTCGGGCTTACAATTTCTCTGATGATACAGTATTTTATGTAAAAGTTACAATAAAGGGTTTTTTTTTTCAGCAACCCTTTGTAATGGCAATATGATCCAAAAAGTAATTTTCTCATTTAGTGTAATACATTTTAGCCAAGGAACCCTTAAGACATGATTAATTATCTTAAATATCCAATTTTATAACAGGCCCAATGGAACCTTGCAATTTTTATTGAACCTTATGGAGCTTGTGCCCATAGCTATATGTAACCTGTGTTAAACTAGAATTTACTTATAACAGTTTTTAACCTGTGGCTCAAAACTCACTTGTGACTTTTTTATAGGTTTCATTTAGTTTATAGGTTAATCATATTTCAAAAGGAAGGAGACTTAGTCCCTGCTAGAATGCATCTTTTAGATCAGAATTATAGCTTGAACTACGGTAGAAATTTGTTATGTTCAGGCAATTGAAATAATGGGTAAATCTTTGAAAATGCATAAAATGATGCACATAATTAGCATAAATCATTTGACACAACAAGGAGTAACACAACAAGGAGTAACAAAAAACTAAAAAGGAAAGGGATAATCTTTTTTAATGTTTTCACTATTTCTCTTGTGAACAACTTGATGTGCTCTTGTAGTATCCCTAAGTGGCCAAAACATTCCACAAAATACCATGTATTACATTAAAAATTATACAAAATTATATACACACAGTATTGTATGTGTGTATATTAGGTGTGCATAGGGTGATTTTTAATCAAGACTCCAGCTGTCCAATGTCAGTTGTATTCTGAAATTGATCATTTCACAAGCAAATAATGACAATGCCATTTTGATAGAAGACTTGTAAAAATTGTTTGTCATTTTATAGTGTATTTACTCTAAGGCAGATCAAATTACCATCACAGATTTTAAAAAAGGAAAGACTTAGCATTGACCAATAATAACCATTACTACAATTAATTCAAAACAACAATATAAAAAAGAAAACCTTATTGGCTGTCTGAGGCTCTCTACAGAGATTCTAGTCCCTGTCTTTCTGGAAGAGTGTCTGGCCCATTTGCACAACAACAAACCACTCAAAACGCTCCCGTCTTTCAAATGTTTTTAGGAGCATTCTCATTGCAGCCCCTTTCAGATTTTAATCTGCAAATCCTACTACATACCTTAATCAAACACTGTTATGCCTATGAACAGAGCATATTAATGTCACCCCAAAGGGCCCTTCCCTGACTGGCACTGACTATCATCTCTGCTAACATCAAAGAGCTTACAAAAGCCAAATAAGATATCATGGCAAAAATCTGCACAGACCACAACTTTCATGTGCTCTGCCTGCAAGAGACATACCAGGTCTAAAATAACAACTGCCTATGGATCCCTGGTATGAAGCTAATTATCAAATGTCAACATGAAAAATACAGCAACACCATCTTCACAAGGAGCTATCTCATTGTTAAGACAGCCATCATGTCTCAAGTCAACAATATCAAAGTCCTGACAGTGGAATTGGACGACATCTTTATCATGTCAGTTTATAAAATGCATTTACTTAGACCTGAAAACAAGACTCACATTATGTTTGGTGACTTCAACAGCCACTATGTCCACTGGGACTACGACAAAACAAATGAAAATGGTGACCTGGTTGAGACATGGAGCAAGCCACCTCAGCCTCATCCATGACTTCAAACTCCTGAAATCCTTCAACAACTCTGGATGGAAGTGAGGGTATAACCCAGATCTAGCCTTCATAAGCTACAATACTGCTGACCAAAGCAGCAAAGCCATGCTGGATCCTATACCTCACGCACAGCACAGGCCAATATCCATCAATGCATCATCATCAGACACACTAAATATGGTCCCGTTCTGCCACCGTTTCAACTTCAAAAAAGTAGACTGGACAGGATTTGCAGAGGACCTGGACAAAAGAATGGCAAACATCAAAACGTCACAGACTAACTACCACTTGTTCGTCCATCCCATATGCATTGCATCCAGAAGGAACATACCACGAGGATGCAGAACCAGTGTGTTCTTGGATAGCACAATTACAGCTGGAATGAAATTGGCCTTTAAAATACTGAAAGAAAGACAGAAGCAACAGGAAGGCCTGGTTCACCATCAAGAAGCTAAGCAATGACCCTAAAAAGAAAGAATAATACCATAATGTCACAGTGAACCAAGTTGCAAGTCAATTCCACCTAAACGGGAAGACACTAACTAAACAACCTAAGGTGAGGATCAAACAACAACCTGATAAAGAAAACAACTGCTTCAACACCATTTTCTCCATGGAAGAACTCAATACTGGCATTAAGAATCTGAAAAACGGCAAAGCACCAGGAACAGACGATATTTGCTCAGAACAGATAAAACACTTTGGACCGAGGACAAGAGAATGGATATTAGAACTGTTCCAGATATGCTCAATCTCATACAATACCCCCAAGTTATGGCAGCAGGCGCATGTTATTACCCTTTCAAATCCGAGCAGAGATGCCTTAGACCCCAAAAACTTCAGACCAATATCATTCT
This sequence comes from Erpetoichthys calabaricus, assembly GCF_900747795.2. NCBI lineage: Eukaryota > Metazoa > Chordata > Cladistia > Polypteriformes > Polypteridae > Erpetoichthys > Erpetoichthys calabaricus. Next base: position 157,855,174 of record NC_041396.2, read on the forward strand.
ATGAACACTTCATCCTCAACCATCTGTCCCCACTGACTGAAGAACACCTAATCCCAGAGCAATCAGGCAAATTATGCATGGGACAAATACTCAACCTCAACCAGCACACAGAAGATGGCTATTAAAAAGGAAAAATCACAGGTGCAGTACTCATAGACACATCAGCTGCCTACAATACTTTGAATCACAAGATTGTAAGACGCTTGGGGTCGATGTCGCCCCTTTAACCCCAACAGACTGATGCTCAGGACACAAGGTAAAAGCAACAAGAAACATTTGAATACTTTTTCTTCTTGAACTTGTGCTCTCAAGCACCACAGCCACAGTAAAAAGGCAATTATATAAACACAATAAACACAATACTCTCCTCCATACCTCCCAGCAAGAATTGTAAACCTCCTCCCAACTCTGGCTCTCTTGCTGGGTTTTCAGCAGTCCTTTATACTGTATTGTCCTTGACCCGGAAGTGCTTCTGTCCTTCCGGCCATGTTACTTGCTAGCACTTCCGGGTCAAATGGAGAAATGGCTTTTTCTTCAGCCTGGAAGTATTTTGAGGCTTCTGTCCCCGTGACTTTGGAATACTTCTGGGCTATGCAGACAGTAAAAACTCCCAAGTCCCCCTGCAGCATCTACTGGTGGCACCCATGGTACCCAGCAGGGCTCTGACGCCGAACTCCAGATCCAATGGTGCCCTGCGGGAATCTGGGGTACCACTATGCTGGAGGAAAGTCACCATCTATGGTCTTGGGGGAGGCTGTGTCCCAAAGTAGCTGCCTTCCCCCATCCTTCCAGTCTTTGGGTGTTCCGGCTGGTTTGAGCTGCTGGCTGTCCATCACAAGATGCTCCTCTCTAAGATCTATGACATAACACACGACGACCACCTAGTGCAATTCATCCAGTTCCTACCGGAAAATATATGATTTTTTGTTGAACTATGCAGAAAGAATAGCCTTTGGAGACACCAACAAAACAACATTCCTCAGGGAAGTGTGCTAGCACCAACCCTTTTCAACATCTACGTGAATGATCATCCCATCCATCCTGAATGCAGGAGCTTCTTCTATGCTGACAACCTATGTGTCACAGCACAGGAGAAAGATTTCACCACTATCAAGACAGTCCTTGCATCCACCCTATCAAACTTCTCAATCTACTACAGCAAATATTATCTGAGAGCAAACCTAACCAAGACATAAGCTACTGCCTTCCACCTGCACCACCGGGAGGCAAACTAGAAGCTAAGTATCATCTGCGATGGTACAGCAATAGAACACCCCCTGAACCTGGTGTATCTTAGAGTTTCCCTTACACGGACCATTTTGAAAAGACAATTGATAAAGTCAGCGCCCACAATAACATCCTCAGAAGACTGGTCAACGTCCAGTGTGGCACCAACCCAGCAACCTTGCACTCCACCTCACCCGCACTCTTGTTATTCCCCAGCAGAATATGCATGCCCAGTTTTGGAGCAATCTGCAAATGCCAGGAAACTCAACCCTATACTCAACAAGAGCTGTCGCAATATCACTGGATGCCTAAAACCGACAAGCATAAATAGCATCTACATACTAGCCGGTGCATACTGTCACCAGATATAAGAAGAAATGTGGTGAGTAGGCAGGAAAAACAGAGGCAACTAGAGGACCCCAGTCACCCACTGTACAGCCATACCAATGATGTTATTTTCCCAGCTCTCCTGCACAGTGCTCAAAAGAGAAGAAATAGGTGAAAAATGAATTGCATAAGAGGCAATCCTACAGCAAACAAAGCCCCAATACTAAATCCAGAAATCACAATCCTAAAACCAGTGCAAAAAATAACAATAACAACATTTATTTCTATAGCACATTTTCATAGAAACAATGTAGCTTAAAGTGCTTTACAAGTGGTCATGGAGAAAGTTACAAGAAAAAAAAAAAATAAGATCAGGTAAGAAAATTAATGAAACAAAGAAAAAAATCTATACAATCTTATAAAAGATACAGTAGATATATAATTAGTAGAAGGGTAACATCCTTACATACAATATCAAAATGCAAATGTCTAAAGATGAGTCCACTGATAAGGTCAGATCTTCCGGGGTTCCAAGGCCAAAACACTGCCCAGCTCCCATTACTAACATAAATGTTCTTAAGTCATTCCTCATTGTTTCCAGGCTTCGTCTAAGAGAATTCGATCAACTTGGTCTCATTGACAGCTGGGGCACCCACCTTCATTCCAGCCTTAGAGGTGGCTGCACAATGCCTTGAAAAAGGTCAAGAAAGCCAGAATAATCCAAAGAAAATAACAATACTTACAAAACTCCTGCCTGCACAAAAACACAAGGACAATGATCTCTTGATCTGAGTTAGTAGTAATAGTAGTAGTTTATTTATATAGCGCCCTTCACAGACAAAAGGTCACAGAGCGCTGAACAGCAAATACAGTACAAATACAACAGTTAAAACAAAACATAAACAAAACCAATAAAAACAATAAATAAACAAACTGGAACTATTCAGCACGGAATAAAAGCTTGTTTAAAAAGAAATGTTTTTAGTTGTTTTATAAAAGAATCAACAGACTCGACTCCACACAGACCACAAGGCAGGCTATTCCATAGTCTTGGTGCCACAGACTGAAAGGCATGATCCCCACGGGTTTTTAGCCGAGTGCGTGGGACAACGAGAAGGCCCTGTTGCCCAGATCTTAGAGTCCGGCAAGCTGTATGGCGTTGGAGCAGGCTGATTAGGTACTCAGGAGCTTGTCCATGCAAAGCTCTGAAAGTAAGTACCAAAACTTTAAAATGAATTCTATAAAATACTGGGAGCCAGTGCAGTGAGTGCAAAATGGGGGTGATATGATCACTCCGGATAGCGCGAGTTAGGAGCCTGGCAGCTGCATTTTGAACTAACTGAAGGCATGAGAGAGAGGACTTGCTCAAACCTATAAAGAGAGCATTACAGTAATCAAGCCGTGAGGAAATAACAGAATGAACAAGCATCTCCAATTCTGATTTTGAAACAACATTTCTTAGTATTGAGAGATTTCTTAAATGAAAGAAACACGGGCGGCTGACTGACCTTACATATTCATCAAGTGTCAGGGACTGGTCAAATATAACCACAAGGTTACGTAGACTCGACTTAATAACAGGAGAGACAGAAGATAATTTTAAACTGATTTCAGAATGAAGAACAGGAGGAGCAACAATTAGTACCTCAGTTTTTCCTGAATTCAACTGCAGGTAATTACTACTGAGCCAGTCGTTAACCTGAGACAGACAATCAACCAAAGCGACCAAAGTATTAATTTGGTTAGGCTTAAATGAAAAATAAAGCTGTATATCATCTGCATATAGATGATACAAGATGTCCTTTAAAGAGTTAGGAATCTGTGAGTAGGGGAAGAATATATAAAGAGAAAAGTACAAGTCCAAGAACCGAGCCCTGTGGAACTCCACATGTCAAAGGAGCAGAGTCAGATGAAAAGCCAGCCACACCGACTAAGAAACTCCTATTTGACAAATATGAGGAGAACCAGTCCAAAGCAGAGCCAGAGACACCAAACAGCTCTAATTAAGATTAATTAAGACTAATTAAGATCCGATGGACCAACGTATTAAAAGCAGCGGTAAGATCTAACAGTACAAGCACAGAGCACATGCCTGCATCAGCAGCAATTAAAAGATCACTAAAAACTTTTAGAAGAGCCGTTTCTGTAGAATGTCACCCCCGAAAACCAGATTGAAAAGAATCAAAGAACCACTGCTTTTCTAAGAAGGCACAAAGTTGCTGTTCAACCACCTTTTCCAAAACTTTGGTAATAAAAGGCAGTTTTGAAATTGGCCTGTAATTACTCAAAATAGAGGGATCAGAATTAGATTTTTTCAACAACAGTTGAATTACAGCATGTTTAAAATACGATGGAACCACACCAGATCTCAAGGAGAAATTTATGATATTCAAAAGGAATGGACCTATAAAACTCAAAGATTTTAACATTAATGACGTTGGCAACAGGTCAGTAGAGCATAATGAAGGTTTCATCTTCCTGAGCAAGTCAGAAAGATCAGAAAGTGAAACTTCTGAGAACACAAAAGACTCAGAACATGAGTGAATGAGAGCACTAGGTAAGACAGCTGGAACAATATTAGCCTGAACAACATTAACGTTGTCAATAAAAAATGTAAGAAAATTATTACAATCACTATCAGAAAAAACCTGAGTAATAGATTGAGATGGAGAAATAATATTGTGAATAGTATCAAATAGCACTTTGGGATTACGCTTATAAGTCTGAATAAGATTAGAAAAATAAGATGTTCTAGCATCCCTAACCAAAGAATTAAAAGAAGCAAGTAAATCCTTTAAGTATGAATGATGAACTTCCAGATTAGTAGACTTCCATAGGCGCTCCACTTTTTGGCAGGAACGCTTAAGATTAAGAATGGAGTCATTCATCCAAGGAACTGAGTGGGTAACAGAACGCTGCCTGATTTTAAGAGGTGCAATCTTATCCAAAATATCAGTACAATGGTCATTAAAACATCGAACTGCTAACTTAACATTATCAATATTACTGCCGGCATCAGTAACTTACTGGGGCCTTAAATAGCCATCATTAGAGCTCAGAGGGAGTAATTTTTTTTTTCACAATTCCAGCATACATTTGTGTCCCCTGGAATCCAATGTTGTTAACTGAAACATTATTTACACATAAAAATTTATCTCCCATAGTCACTTACAATGGCAGTCTATGTGGGAGCAGAGCAAATACGAATCAAAAGCCCTATGTTCACCTTGAAGCCCAGAATGTTCCCAAATATAGACTCTTGCCTTGAAATAAAAGACTGTGGCTAGTTGTGAATGATAGGTTTCCAGATAGCAAAAGAAATTTTAGGGTGACAACTGGGTCATCCCTTTTATTCAATAATTGTAAAGTCATGGGTTTTCAGTCGCTGTTAACAGATCTCCATCCTGGCGGGTCACCAGTAATAATGCCTTCTTCTGGGAGAAGGGGGTTTTATGGTGGCAGGACTGGAAGAGGCAGAGTCAATGTGGCTTCTCAGCACTGTGATGACAATGTTAGCAGCAGCGCCCCCCGCATGTTACTACATACCTCAACTGAATCTGCAAATAGGTCTTCCGATGGATGTGCATGACAAGACATATTGTAAAGGAATACATCCATGATATTTTTGGAGAAAAAAATTGTGAGACTGCTCTATTTAAAAAGAATTATGATTATCCACTTCATTCTCTTTCTTCTTATGTGACAATCTTTCCCTCCAAGAGGAATGGTTTCTTGTACTCTTGCAATGCTACTTTGACAGGCATTTGAGTTCTCAGACTACAGTTCTTGCTGTAAAATTTAATTTCTCAAAGAATTTAGACAAATAATAAATGTGATTGCGAAGATGAAAAAACATTTAGCTTAGTTGCTGTACCTTTTTATATCTCCTTTTACTTGTGGTCACAATGTAGAATTTGCACATTAAACACATAATATATATAGTATACAGATACCCTGCATTAAACATATTGCTTTTGTTCTTCAACAAAAAAGTGAAAAATATATATATACATATACATAATACATAATACCATAAATATTTTCTGATATTAGTTTCAAGTGCAGCAACACAATAATAGAGAACATAAGATGTTCCATCTCACATAGCTGCAACTGAAAGATCATTCTTCTGTAGAGAAGGCAAAAAAAAGTAGTAGACTCAGCACAATCTAAAATGATTAATTTACTTCTTTGTTTTATGACTCTTCAGTAGACAATGTAAAATTTAAAAATGTGGTTATTCAATACAAAACATGGTCAAGATTTATTGATTTTTTTAAACATTCAATTTTTATTCTAGGTGTAGACTATAAACATAGTATTATGTAGACTATTTGAAATTTGTTTGAGACCTAAATTGTCCAGAATTATTACAATAACATTATTAACACTCCTCTGCAGGAGGATGTGCTGGCAGCGGAAAGGCACACTGCCATTCTGTTACTAATTGGATTTGGTGAACATTCTGACATTAAACATGAGTGCAATTATGATTTGATCTTGTGCTTTCTGCAACAAAATCTGGACATTCACATTATAACAAAATATTGCCTGAACCATAGTTACATTTTCCATTTCTGAGGCTGGAGTATTTTGACAAGACTTTATTAACACCTCTGTCAGATTATAACAATTATCCTCTCAGTGGTCTCCCTCAAGGAAGCGTTAACAGGCTGATTCTGGCACTAGAATACTGCACTAGAAATAAAAAGAAATTCATGACTGCACATCCATGCAGCTGATTAACATATCCTAGTTTCAGAAAAATATTATATTTTAAATACAACTGTTTGCATTACTTTCCTTTTTAAAAGAATATTAAAAAAATATAAAAAAAGAGTCTGGACAGAACATATCAAGATGGAAACTATTGTAAGCAAATTTTATAGTAAATGTCAAAATGAACAAAAAATAAAAAACATGGCTTAAATATTAATAAGGTAATTTATGTTAAACTAAAAAATACAGGGAGTGAATGGGTGATAAAAAGGTCTTTGAAAATTACAGTACCCAATCATATGTTTAACTTTAAGTGCTGGTTCATATGAGTGCCTGAAACTATGGACCCTCTCTCTATTAAATAATAAGCAAATCAGTGTAAGATCTCATTACTTGGATTCACCTTCAGTGGTTCTGACTGGTGACACACTACACAACGTTTCTAACAATTTTCAGTTGTAGACTTCATTCCTATAATCTTAAAGTCACAGTGAGTAAACAATCGCAGAGTTTAGTGTCCCCACTTTATTGTAACTTGTATAGCATGATAACCCTGGGAAATCAATAACAGTAGTCTTCAACTTTTTGCATATCATTGCTATAGGGATGCACAATTAATTGGATATTAATTACGATTATGGTTACATCTGTCATGATATGCTTATTTGAAAAAGTGGCAATAACAGAATTTCATTTAGTACTCCCACTCTGTCATGAATTACAGTCAATTTTCACCCACAAATGAGTCTTTATGCTGGCAGAAACACATTCACTAATCACAAGTACTTTTGTGAATCAGAGGCACTGACATCATATGAATAATTACATGCAGTCGTGCTGAACATATTTTTAGAAATCTGGTCCTTTTCACTTTTAAAAAATGTACATTTCTTTCTTGTGTTGACAGCAGCCTCCAGAAAAACTGAGAAGTAATGTTGATGTGGCACTTTTTTGATAAATTTTAATGACAAAATTAAGAGAGTTGACCATAATTTGGATTTTTTTTCAATAGCAACAGTGTTAATCAAAAAAGATAACTGATGTGCACTGCAAGCAAACTTTTATGCAACTCTATAAAATTAACCACCTAGTTCATTATGGCACATGCATGAAAAATAAGCTAACACCACCAAGTCCAAGTAATGTTAAGTTAGTAACACAGGTAACCATTAATGACCTGTTTTCGCTAACGTGTGTCCATATCTAGCAGACCATCGAATGAAAATTCAAATAAAAGCAGCCATCACATTTTATTTATAAAAAGACAAGGCTCTGATTAAGATTTTAAAAAATGATCAACACCCAGGGCAACAGATATGTCATCCCTTCCAGCAATTATTTTTTCAGAGTTGTGTTGTCTTTATTCCAAGCTGAAATGGATCTGAAACAACTGTTACTTTATGCAACATAACTAACTTGTGGCTAAGTAAAATTTTGGAAGCATGCATGAACATAATGTTTCATTATACTGATGATGGATTTACACAGAAAAGCAGATGCGTGCAAAGGGTTTTCCTTAAATGACTGTGCTTTTCGTTATAATAATTTCCTCAAGAACATTGAATGAACTGCTCAAGAACTGAGTCTGGACCAAATACCAGAGCTTTAGCAGAATCACGTAATAGTGTGTTACCCTCTAAATACTTCTTGAGCTTGCAATATATTCCTATATACTAATACATTTATTGTGTTTACTTACCTGTATAATAGAGCAATCATGTTGTGTTTATATTAATTTCTTAATCTAGCATTACTGCTATTTACGATTTTATCATTTACTTTATTTTTTACATACACATGCAACTTTTGTTTCCTTAATACAGCAAAACAGCAATATAATATTCCCAAATGTAACACTTTTTTCACATTTTACATTTTTGGGTTGTAATGATAGTTGGCTTTTTGTTTAAAAAAAGAGAGAAGAAAAAATGTGTTAAACTTTATTTTTATTCAATATTTACTTGTATATGACTTACTATGTTAAAAAAACAGTGACACGAATATTTTAATAAGTGTGCCATATATTTATTGTAAATATAAAAAAGAAACTATTAAACACTACATTTTTAATTTGTCAACAAATTTACTGTTTAACAGTTTCATGTTAAAAAAAATTTAAGTGGTTTCTGGCAAAATTAGCATTCTATTATACAGGACGTATATACAGTATACAAAATAGAGTATAGGCTATTGATAAGACAAAGTACATATTTCACTGTAGTGCTGTTCATTGCAATTAAAAATCATAATTATAAAATCAAAGACAAAAATCCTCAATTATCCTCAGTTATCAATTATTGACTCCTAGAAAACTATGAGCGTTTGTTGGCACAATAGCTGAACACTCTAAAAAATTAAATGACTACAGTTTTTGAATTTATTCTAACTCTGTTGGTGTTCCATCTTCCTCCACTAATTCATATAATTTCTATTGTCATACTCAGCTTGGGAGACAACATCAAGGCTCATAAAAATGTAATTACACTCCCAACTGGCACTGTTGCCTAATGTCTTTTCTCTTCCTTCCTCAGTAGGATCAGTGAATGACAGTCAGATCCTGAATTACATCACTTCTGGTTCCCTACTGCTTAAACCTGCCTCTTCCAGAAATTTCGTTATAACGAATATGCTGAAAATACATATACTATTGTGACCAGGGTTGCACCATCTCTAACGGCAGTGGCAGAAGGACAGCTCCGTAACTGCTGTGCTACATATGGTGAAAAGTAAACCAAGGGCAAAGCAATTGGTTGTTCTCTGCAGGATCAGTTTTACCACTTTAAGTGCTTGTCACATGATGTTTAGAACATTTAACACCAGACTTTGACCTACTCTTCCTCAAACACTCTCTAGATCTCTCTTCTCCAGACTGTGTCTGCCACAGTGGTGATTCAGAGCTGTTGGTGTTCTTTTAATCTAAAGAAGGGAGCTAAAGCAGGACGTGTGCTTGGGAGCTTCTATTTTGAATGAAGTTTTGAGACTGTACCTGTCTGGTAAAACCAGTTTAACCTCAAATGCTCATTTAACCTGATGTTCACTTTTGTGTCACAACATAGGCTTAACTTGAATAGGAGAGGCTAAAAGAGAAACAGCAATTAATGGGAGATGAGAAAAAGGAGTGTTTCTTTCAACTGGGTATACAGAGGTTTAACAACTGGGGTAGGCCTGGAGAGAATGTGACTTTGATGTATTGTCTATTTACTTTGATACTTTATATTCTTCCTATGTTTGTCTTTATTTTGTATTCATTTATTTAATTCAATATTTCCATCCATCCATCCATTTTCCAACCCGCTGAATCCGAACACAGGGTCACGGGGGTCAACCCACCGCAGGACACACACAAACACACCCACACACCAAGGCCAATTTAGAATTACCAATCCACCTAACCTGCATGTCTTTGGACTGTGGGAGGAAACCAGAGCGCCCAGAGGAAACCCAAGCAGACACGGGGAGAACATGCAAACTCCACGCAGGGAGGACCCGGGAAGCAAACCCAGGTCTCCTAACTGCGAGGCAGCAGCGCTACCACTGCACCACCGTGCCGCCCGAATTCAGCTCATGGATTTTGAAAATATTTAGCAATATTTAAAATAGATACTTTAACTCTTTGGAAGAGAAGGCATTTAAAAATGACAGTTTACATTATACAATAGCTGAAAACATTATTTGAAACTGATATTTATTTTTAAAATGTATGTAAGGAAACTAAAGTAAGTAGTACAAAATACAGTTTCTGTTCCTATGAACATTGTTGCTCGATGATTTTAAAATGTCCACTACAATTATCTTAATGTTAAATGTAATATTAACAATGTAATTATTTATACAATCTTACAAGAACGTCTAGCTTAATGAAAGAAGATGTGCAGTACATGTCATTTATTTTCACCCAGACTGCATTCCATTCCTTCATTGTTGAGTACTTTTTGTTTTAGCTAAATGTCCTTTACACTTTTAATAAATGCTGTTCCTTTGCAGCCTCCCTTTGTGGAAGTTTGAGGGGTTCACCATGTGTCGTGAATTTGTTAATTTCTAGCCATGACAGGTGTAGGCAGATGACAGCTGCAATTTCTTGGTGCTCTGTAGGCTTCTCATGAAGAGACAATTTTATGACAGATTTTTCTCTCTCATCAATTACACTTGGGATACAGTCCAATGCACTTCTTACTATAAAGTCATTTGGGATTAAACTTTTTTCTTCAATAACGTAAAGTTTAGATAACTGTGATATGAATACTGTGTTAAAATATTACAGTTTATTTGATGGAAGAGACTTCTGAATAACTGAATTATTTTAATAGCCTTATGATTCACCTAAAGAATGCCACTCAAAATAGATATTTGTAGACTCCCATTTGAATCATCAGTTTAAAATAAAGCATTACATTTTCTGCAATGAAATAAAAAAGAATAGTCTAAAATCAGTGCAGCACTGAATATAATAAAAAAGAAAAACTCCAACAATCTGCTCAGTAGCTGCACTGACATTCTAGGCTGATGGTTGACAGATCAGTGCCTCAAGTGTTACTCTCGCTGTAGGGTTAGCAGTATAATTGACAAACCATGGGGACCAGATCTCTGGATTATGTTGACCAGGCTGTCAAAACAACCATGACAAACTCTCAAATCAACTTCCACTGCACATCAGACCTGTGAGGAATATATGTACCCTGGCAGGCCATTTGTTCCTAACCCCAATATAAATAAATAGGTGCTGATTTTTTTTAACACATTTGTACTGTAGAGGTATTGAAGAGTACAGAAATGCAAAATGTTATCTAAATAATTGAAGAAGCACTTTAACTTATTAAATTATTGGATTCATTTGTATTCATATGTTCTGGTCACAATAAAATTACTATTATTAATATACATGTTTCAGGGACAAAATATAAAGACTTCATATAGTATGGGGTCTATGCAACTGTTCCCCTAAACATTTGAATTTCCTAATTATTTTCTTACCCTGTAATGCTATCCAGTAACACGGGGAAAATACAGCCTTCACTTTGAGTTAACTTATTAGTTGAACAGCATATCATAAGCCTTTGAAAATCCCGTTAACACTGAGTTTTACTCTTTCAGGATACCACACTGTAAACATTGTGCCATAATTTGTGCACAGCTCCCTCAATGTCATTCGGCAATAAACTCATGCAAAGTTATATAAAAGTACGTCAACAAATTTTTAATATTCAAATTCTGCTTCTTCCCACTCCCTCACCGCAACCTCCTGCGAATGAGGAGAAGGACAAATTTTGCTTTGGATATAGTTTTAAAAAGTAAAAAAATTGCAATTGGTAGCATATACACATCAGTAAATTCTGCTTTTTTTCCTTTTAGATGGTCAGTGTTCTGTTATGGCTAAAGTAGATTACAGGTTGTTGGTTCACGTTACGTCTCTTCATCTCTATGTAACATTGAGCAAGTCATTTACCCTGCCGATGCTCCAATTGTTGAAAAATTGTGTACTGCATATGAAGAATTGTAATGTATACTAATCTTGTAAGTTAAATAAAGGCATCAGTCATACATGTAATAGGAATAGTAATAACTGAAATGATGGCGACATGGTGGCACAGTGGTAGTGCTGCTGCACTTTTCAGGAGAGCAGGGTTCTCGTCCATGGAGTTTGCATGTTCTCCAAAGACATGCAGGTTAGGTAAATTGGCAATGCTAAAGTTAGCCTTTGTGTGTGTTTGGTGTGTGTGTGTTTGCCCTGCAATGGACTGGCACCCTATCCAAGGTTTCTTCCTGCCTTTTGCCCTTTGCTAGCTGGGATAGGCTATAGCACCCCTTGTGACCCTGGTCTGGATTAAGCAGGTTGTAAAATTATATGAAAAAATGAATGAAATATTCTGTGATGACTGCCACCAAGTAGCAGTTGCCCTAAATGGAAAAGCAAAAATGAGTATCTTCATTTACAAAATGCTCCCAAGCTCATTTTTGTGAATATTTTAGCATTTTTGTTAAATGAGCACATTTTATTTCAGTTACTGATTAACAATATGCATATTGAAAATATGAAATGTTGCGAGGCCGCAGCCAATGCATCACCATTGCACACCCCTAATGAGTTTTTGTTTTCATAATATTTCATAATTTTACTTATTTTATTCTGAAACATACAAGAGGGTTCTGTTTTCAAAATAACTTTAACCCTCTGCTTCCTGTGTCTGATCCAGTTTTGCTGCCATCAACAAACAACACCCTGAGCTCCTGCTTCTTTAAGTTTGAAGCCCGACCTCTCAAGTGGCACCTTATTAAATGCTTTCTGAAAGTCCAGATAAATAATTTCATATGCTCCACATGCTGTACATAACATTTGCTGTATTATTATTTTATTAACACATGTCTTGAAATTGAATAATAATCCTCTTTTTAAAGTTATAAGAGACAAACACTCCCTCCTTCCCCCACATGGATTATTTACAGATTTTGGCAGATTTCTTGTGAAGTTCATTTCTTACACTGCCTTATTCTCTGTTAATATTTGGCAAAGTGGGCTTCTATAGTCCCCCATAGCTTAGAGCCTCACTGTGTCTAAATCCAGCTCTAACCTGCATGTTTTTACTTTACTGAACATTTTTCCTTCAAAAGTGTCCTCTCAATGTTTTGCTGTTTCAGTGGAAATATGCTAACTTGGGACTATTATATTCTACTATAAGTGGATTGCTTTTTTCAGTCTATCCTGGAATAAAATGAGGGTCACATTAAGGTAATTCAATGAATAAGACATTTATAAATGTTGTTGAAGTGTTTCCTTTAATTAGTTTATTTATCTTAAATGTGGACAATGAAACAAGTTTATCCCTTGATTAGGATACTCTAATACCCATTGCATATATTATACTTAATTTCAGGTGTTTTTTAAGCTGGAAGCTGCCTTGTGGGGCATCATGAAAAAGTATTTTGAAAATGGGCCATCTTTACTGCATTGAAGTGCATGTAAAAGCAATATCTATATATATAATTCACTAAGTCCATGGCAAGCAAGACGCACGCAAGACAGCCACGCCTGCCAACTCACAGAGCCCCACCCACCAACAATTCACTAAACAGCCAACCATGGCGCGAGAGCGAAAGCATTTGCCAATAATGTGTTCATTAATCAAGAACGAAAGTCGAAGGTTAAAAGAAGATCACATACCGTTGTAGTTCTGACCATACACGATGCCGACTGGCGATCCGGCGGCGTTATTCCCATGACCCACAGGGCAGCCAACCGGGTAACCAAAGTCTTTGAGTTCCGGGGGGAGTATGGTTGCAAAGCTGAAACTGAAAGGAATTGACGGAAGGGCACCACCAGGTGTGGAGCCTGTGGCTTAATTTGACTCAACACGGGAAACCTCACCCGGCCCGAATGTGGCTCACAGGTGCATGCGATTGAGGCGGTGTGTGGAAAATGAACAGTCAATGTGACTCACAAGTGCATGTGGACTGTACACAGACAAAAGCAATTCAGGTGAGGAATTGGGGGCGGACAATTGAGCAGGCAGTGCGTACTGAACAATGACTAAGAGATGACTTAAGAAATCGGCAGACTAGAATGGCGGGGGCGGAATGGGCATCAGACGATTGAACTTGCCTATCTAGAGGATGTAAATGTCTTAACACGGGTTCCGTAGGTGAACCTGCGGAAGGATCGTTACCGGTTGTGCCGACCCGTCATTGGACGGTTAGGACCCGAAACCTCTCGGGCCCGCTTCCCCGCCCTCTCTCCAGAGTTCCATCTTTGCATTCACTTACAGTCGTATCCTCAAATCCACCCCATTTGGACAACTGTGTCTTTCAGGAAGTGTTCACCCATCAATACATAATTATGCGGCGTATGCTACACCGTGGGTTGGTTAGTTATATATAAATAACATGAGGAAGGATAATTACTTTTTGGTAGTGATTGTACTATTGAGCAATTGGAAAGTAGTGCAGGATTTATTTAGCCTTTTGCTGCATCAACCTTATTAGTGACTTTGAGGATTCCAGATATCTGGATTAGGTTCCAACATCACCTTTTCTTTTCAACAATAATGACACAGCTAAAATGCTGAAGGAAGATAGTCCTGGATTCTAACTAAATTTGATGAACTTAGAAATAGAAGAGCTCACTTGGTAAGATGGAGCTGTTTGTTGGCGCCTGGAGTCAAGTGGCAAAATGTATATTTGCCAAACTTTAATTTTTTCCTATTCTTTGAGAATTGGCAATTTGCTGTATCTCAAAATAACATTTTCCTCACAAATTTTGTGACTGTGGTGTGTATGTTGGAGTTGAAATTTCTGGTGGACGAGAGGGTCATCTCCTAGTGAAACTGTAGCCGGGACAAAGGCTCTGACTGTTGTCTGTACTTATGTGCTGACAGCTGTGTCTGAGCATTCAGCCTTCTTGGAGACCTTAGGGGGAGTGCTGGAATTTGAATGCTTACATGGGTAATGAAAAGGGTGAAAAGGGAAAGGATGTGATTAAGAGGAACGGCCTACCAAGGGTGCATTTCCCGGCAATGATAAATCTTAGCAATTAACAAGCAAATTTACAGTGCATGTTTGCAAAGTACAGTGGTACCTTCAGATACGAGTTTAATTCATTCCATGACCGAGCTTGTAATTCAAAATGCTCGTATCTCATATCAATTTTCCCCATTGAAATTAATTGAAATGAGATTAATTCGTGCCAGCCCCCAAAAAAGCACCCCAATTTTTTGTTAAATGTTTTCAACATAAGAAAGATGTATTTATAATGAGCAAATATTGTATACAGACAAAATAAAACCCAATACATAAAAGTGAATCTAAAGAAATAAACAGATGTTGGCGGAACCGATTAGCGTATTGTATTATTTTTTTCTTTCACTTCACTTTTGCTTAACTTAATTTTGTTCTTCACTAGTTTTTTTCTTTTTTACAACGCTTTAGTCACTTTCATTCGCAGGGCATTTCAATAGAAACCTGTCCAAGGAGCTTTGTTTCTTCCACCCCTTTAGAATGTTTCTGAAATTAGTTAGACAAGTGTCATTAAATAGTGTCACTGCACGACCAGTTGCAACTTTTTCAAGGTGTTTCTTTTCAATAAAGTCCGAAACATTTTCCCACATTGCCAATACTTCCTTTATCTCACTTGAAGAGATAAACCTCCTCCGCCTTTGGCTCCTCTGCGATACCAAACTCCTGCAGAACCTCTGTATGTTGCTGCGTCTGTAGTTCCATCAACTCCTCCATCGTCAGTTCCTCGGAATGTGCGGCGACAACTCTTTGATGGCTCATATCTTGAATTTTGGCTCGTAACTCAAGGCAAAAAAACAAACCTAGTGACGGCTTGTATCTCAAAAAACTCGTATGTTGGGGAACTCGTATCTCAAGGTACCACTGTATGAGTTATTTTTGTGCACTTTTCCCAAAACCCTTCTTAAGCAACCACTTTATGAACAAGCATTAAATACTACTTAGTTAATGTCCCCCTATAGTCGCCTACAGAAAAGCATCAGAAGTTCATTGAAAAGCAGTCAATTGGCAATACTTTCATTATAAGGTGACATTTTAATCCTCCTGTGGAATGAAAGAAAGTTGTAAAGTAATATTAAACACCCAAAACATCAAAACTGATTAACACTATACAAGAATGTGTAACAATAAACAGAAAAGCAAACATGTTTTGTTTCTAAAATGAACATAAAAAATGATAGACGTGCACCATAAAGAAAAATCACTTTTATAAAAAAATAAATAAGTAAAAAACCTGTTCTTTTTTATAGCAGCAGAGTGTACTTGTTTATTATGGAATGTAGTATCCTTTCCAACAGCAAGAATAAATAGTATGGTAATGCAAGAAAATGCCTGCATGTTCTCTCCACGTGAACTTCTAGGCGCTCCAGTTTCCGGCCACAGTTCATGTGGGTTAAGTGAATTGGTGTTGTTAAATTAGCCCTATTCTGACTATGTGTGCGTGTGTGTGTGTGTATGCACTCTACGATGCACTGATGTCTGCCCAGGTGTTGTACTACTGCCTTGCACCTGATGTTTGCTGTCCTGATGTCTCCTCACCGATCCTGAATAAATGGGTTAAGAAACTGGATAGATGAATGAATGGATGGAAAAAAATACAATAAACCTGCACAGCATAACATATTTTACTCTTTTTTCAGACACAGTCACCACTTGGACAGCATGGAGAAAATTTCTAAAATGAAGTCCTAAAATTTCATTATGCATTAATAATTCCCAGAAGCATTTGTGCAGTGAAAGTGTGATTATTTCTCAAATATATGTGGAATATCTCAGTTATAATACAATGCAATACAAAATTAGATACTTATGACATAGACAGCAGTAGCACATATTCGTTACAATGGCAATGTTTTTACCCTGTGTTCCATCATGCTGCGAGTTTGCTGAAGTGTTTTATTATCTACTGTAGTTCAATGTTTCTTGCCTTATCACACTGTTAAACTGGCTCAGATGAATGCAATGTTAGTACTCTCAGGCTACTTTGTCATAGTACCTGTAAAAAGATCTTACTGACTGCAAATTTTCTATACTAAATTTTATAGTATACATTTTTTTTAAGTTCTGTACAGCATGCTTTTAATGTATCGAGTGAAACTATGAGGCCCATTAGTATATAATTTAGTGTTGTCACCCCTCCAGTAATTTACAATTAAGTCCTTTTGTGGTATATCCCACATCAAAATTAGTGGAACTTTAGAGAATCATTTTCATTTGTGATATGGAGGATTTCTCCCCATGTAACAACTATTGGGGGTTTGTTTGCTAACACAGGGTTTATAAAGGATGGGTAATAATCATAGACATTCTTATTTATCTTCTCATGTGCACATTCTAAATTTATTCGATAAAATTCTCTACTCTGTAACTCAAGGATGTATATTGGTAAAAATTCATTCTGAAAACAAAATATAAATAAATAAATACTATTACTGTAACATGAATTAGCGAATACCAAAATTATTTAGGATAAATTTATAAACAGAAACTATTTAAAGCTATTTTGCAACAACATTCACTTCCAGTCAAGTCTGTTCCATCTATACCTTTGTACATGGCATGGTAAAAAAAGATCGCCGTAGCTGCTATCTCACTTAAAAACTGACACTGTGCACTACTTGGATGGTTATGTTGCATTCTTTGCATGAATTAACAAAGATACCACAAAATGGATTATCATTACACTTCGATGTCATAGAATTTTGTCATTATATTAGGGCAGACAGCACTGTAAGCTACCTGGGAGCCCGGTGATTTAAATATAGAGGTACTAGAGCAGGGGTATTGAATTAAAAGTTAAAGAGGTCTGACCAACAAATTTTCTCCTATCAAAGGTTTGAACCTCACATTTGTGCTGTGACTCAGATCCCTATATATGTAGTCATTGAATGTCTATAAAAAAATAAACAAGGTATAATTACCAGAGTATTTCAACAGTATTTATTTTCAATTTCAGTAAGTACTTTTAACATGCGGACCCTTTGAATTTAATTGGCCTAGTATTTGTATGGAGTACAAATAACTATCTTTAACATAACATATAAAACAAATAAACAACTCTATTTAATACAAAATAAAAGTAGGCTTATCACATTCACATTTTAAGTAAAAGAAAACAGAACCATCTGAATAAAATGAAAAGCTGCACTCCTTTACAATGGTCCCATCAGAAAATGCTTTCTTTATATTGCCCCAAAATCCATGCTACTTTAATTGAACATTCATTTGCACTGTGCTGAGTTGTAAAGGAATGTGAGAGAACACTGGTGGATCTGTCAAAGTGGGCTCTCATTTTGGTTATTTTACGTGCCCTCACTAAAGACTGCAATAGATATGTTTGTGCAGACAATTCTCTCATTGTGGCACTTCACATTTCTATCTTTTACTAAAGGCACAATTCCAGAACAAATGAGACAAACTGGTTCTGAACTATGTGCAGGAAGAATGAACATATATTTGTGTGCCCATTCACCTTTGAATGTTCAGTTTTCTGCATCTACTTTTCTTTTTTTGGAACAACTCGTGCTCCCTATCACTCTTTTTTTCTCTTTTCTTTTCTTATGCATTGTCCGCATGTTTTACCCATGCACTGTAACAATTGCATTGATTCACTCTCATTGAGTGACACGAATAGATGCGCGCGAGAATAGATCTCAAGAAGGAAAAAAAAATTGCGGCATGAATGTTATCAGTCATTCTCATTCATTTATCAGAAATGCGTCACAGTTCAGATAATGCTGTCACTCGGTCCAAGTCCACAATTTAGTGATACCAGTACTAGAGACTTATTTTGGTTTTAGTGCCACTCAAAAATAACTTAATAGGACTGCTATAAACCCTCCTCTTGATCCCCTTTCCTCCTACTCCCCTGCACCTTTGTCAATATATATAAATGAAGAAAATGAACACCAGTGCTACATATTAACATGTTGCAAATCACTGTGAACCATGTAATATGAAATTTTAAAACTTGAATGAAAATTTTATTTTATAAAATTTTAAAGGTAGTATATAAATACTGTGGGCGGCACGGTGGCGCAGTGGGTAGCGCTACTGCCTCGCAGTTGGGAGACCTGGGGACCTGGGTTCGCTTCCCGGGTCCTCCCTGCGTGGAGTTTGCATGTTCTCCCTCTGTCTGCATGGGTTTCCTCCCACAGTCCAAAGACATGCAAGTTAGGTGGATTGGCGATTCTAAATTGGCCCTAGTGTGTGCTTGGTGTGTTTGTGTGTGTCCTGCGGTGGGTTGGCACCCTGCCCAGGATTGGTTCCTGCCTTGTGCCCTGTGTTGGCTGGGATTGGCTCCTGCAGAGCCCCGTGACCCTGTGTTCGGATTCAGCGGGTTGGAAAATGGATGGATGGATATAAATACTGTCATGAATGAGTATGTAATTCCTTAGGTACACGCTTAACTTCTTTGTATTATTGTTTCATAATGCTAAAGAAAAACAAAATTACAGGAAAATGACGCTCTGACCAAAGCACTGCTTGAAGCATTGCCCTGGATGCAACAATATTTTTTAACATGTTGAACAGGACACGGTAATTACAAAAATTCATGTGTTAACTTTCCCAGGCCTAATATATATTTATAAATAGTATATAGGAGAGTAATTAGTTACACAGCTCTTCTGTTTTAGTTGCAGATATTGATACATCCAGTGAACCAACAGCACTATAATCAAGGTCTGTTGCCTTAGGAAATCTGTTATTGAGATAGTTTGTAATATAAAAAACAAAATGATAATGTTCATAATTTTAGTAATGCTTTGACATCGAATGAATGTAAATCAAGCAAATGACAGCAATGTTTAAACATTAATTCGTCAAGCGCTAGATTGCTTACAAGTGGTTGGAGCCAGTAAACAAAAACACTCTCTGCTCTACTACTGAAACTAACATCAACAGAATCAAAATAGAGTTATCCAAACAAGTGCATTAAGCTAAGACGTTTAAAACAAACCAGCCAAAAACACATTAAGGCTTTTTATTTGGGTTTGGCACCCATGCTCCCCTATTTACAACCTTGTTTCTCAATGGAACATTTCAACACTTTTAAAGTCTAGATTGTAAGTTGTGTCAGCAGTATTATGCTTGCAAATAGGTATCCAAACATCATGAACTTCAACTGGATGTTGAAGTGATTCATTTTTTGCCTGTCACATTACAACTACCTTTCCTAAATAATTCAAAAGACAGTGTTACAAATTTTTATAGGTACCTATTAAGTGTGACAACATCACAAAGTTATTGGCAACTTATATTTTGCACAGTATTTAGTTTTAGTTTAATTAAATCCATGTTAGTAAAAGTATATGTGTCTGTGTATCTTTGTCTCTGTTATATGTCATTTTGTAAATAGAGGTGGAAATGTTTATGATGCATTATCTGTTGGATTAAAAAATGTTTCAGTTAATAGTTTTAATACTACAAATGTTTGTATTGTGCAATCTGTTGGAATGTTTTTCTTGTAATGCATTTTTCTTTACAACAGATGGTGCACTGAATACATTGAGGTTATTGTTAAGGGATGTTAGTTAGCAGGCTGGCGCAGCACATGATGAGGTCATCAGTGTGAGTCAGCACCGGCTTGCTTTGGTGTGTATTCTTGCAGCAGTTTACAACACGACCAGCTTTGAAATGATTGCTCAACTACTGTCATTATTAACGTGTGAAACATGGTGTCAGGAGTTTAACCACATGGCTCCAAGACTAAAAAAGCACTGCTTTCCTTTCACATCCTAAGCACAAACAAGGGCTGCGCCGCTGCGAATCAATTCAAGTGAGTAGTCACGCTCATCCTGAACTACTCTGCGGCTATGACAACACACATTCCGCCTCCTACTGCAATGAAAATGAGTGGCGACCTTGGCACAAATTGGGATGTTTTCAGGTCAGAATTTGAAGATTATGCCATTGCTATCGAGCTTAATAGGAAGGACACCGCAATTCAAGCGACTACTTTGTGGAGTATCATGGGCGCCCAGTGCAGACATGTCTACAAGCACGGCCTGAATCTTTCAGCAGCGGACCAGACCAATGTAACGGCTATTCTAAATGCATTGGAGGGACACTTTAAACCTACAAAGAATGTGATTTATGAATGCTACGTATTTGGGAGTTGCAAACAGGAGGAAGGGGAGCCATTTGACAGTTTTCTTACACAGTTAAAAGAAAAATCTTCCACATTTGAGTATGGAGCATTAAGAGATTAATTTATTCGCGATAAAATCGTGCTAGGTATAGCAAATGAAGCAACCCACAGGCGGTTATTACGAGCGAGAGATCTCACCCTGGCCATGGCCGTGGAGACATGTAGATCAGCAGAGCTCATTGACATGAGACTTAGGTCGATGGAGTTGGATAAATCTTCCATGGATAGTGTTAATACCACCTCAAAGTGAATTACTAGGAGGCCACTACCCATCACCGCAGCAAAGCAGGCAAATCAGTTTTCAGGCTCGGATACAGATCGACCGACATACAAATATTGTGGTAGTCCACATTGACGTTGGAGGGAGCACTGTCCAGCACATGGAAAGACATGCAACTTATGTCAAACAGCCAACCACTTCGCTAGAGTGTGCCTGAAAAGCAAGAGAAGACAAATGGAAGATAAACTTCTTACCATTGAACCAGGGGCAAATCAAGCAGGCAGCTGTGCTGATAATGATGTTTATTCTACTGAGCACATTGGCACTATGGGTGCTAGAGGTAAGAAGTGGTTTGTTACACTGCAGCTTCACAAGAAACGACAGCAATGTCAGTTAAATTCTGGGGCCACTTGCGATGTTATGTGCTTAAAGGACAAAATGAGATTAGCACCAAGAGCTAAACTGCGTCCCAGTAATACCAAGTTAAAACTGTACTCGGGTCAAACAATGACCTCATTAGGACTCTTTGACACAGAATGTATCATTCGCGGTCGTAACCATAGTTTGGAATTTGAGATCATAGAGGGCAGTCAGAAACCTTTTCTGTCACGCTCAATGTGTGAAAGGCTTGGCCTAATGTGCTTTACAATTCCAGCACAGCTGTTCCTCACAGACAGTGCCTCATCCGTGCCCCTCACCTGCAGTAGATTGATTAAAATGTATGCTGATGTCTTCACAGGACCAATCGACTGCCTCCCAGACACTATATATTTTAACTTAGACAGGTTAGTACAGCCAGTTCAATGTTCCCCACTTAATGTGCCAGTTGCTATGAAGGATGCTGTTAAAGCCCAGCTTGACAAATATGAAGCTGATGGCCATATTGCCGCGGTGTCTGAACCGACTGATTGGATCAGCAACATGGTAATCGTGCAGAAGCCTGATAAATTGCGGGTGTGCATAGACCCAAAATTTCTGAATCAAGCACTGCAACGTTCTCACTATATTATGCCCACTCTGGAGGATGTACTGTACAAACTCCCTAAGGCTAGGCTCTTTACCTTAGTGGATGCCATAGATGCCTTTCTCCAGTGTAAGCTAGATGAGGAAAGTAGCTTCATGACCACATTTTGGACACCCTGAGGGTGGAAGAGGTGGCTGAAGCTTCCCTTTGGCATTAGTGTTGCACCAGAAGTGTACCAACATAAGCAGCATGAGATTTTGGCAGGGCTCGAGGGTGTTGAGCCAGTCGCAGATAACATCCTTATAGTAGGTTATGGCGATACTGATGTCGAGGCTAATAAAGACCATGACGCAAAGGTGCTTGCTTTCATTGAGCGATGCAGAAAGGTCAAGGTGAGGCTTAGCGTTAAGAAGTTGTGCTTTAAAGTGCCTGAAGTTCGCTTTCATGGACACATTTTGTCATCCAATGGCTTAAAAGCTGATCCAGAGAAACTGTTGGCAATCATGGAAATGCCAACTCCAACAGATGAAAAAGCTGTGCAACGATTTGTAGGGTTCATCACGTACCTGAGCAAGTTCTTACCTCGTCTTTCAGAAGTGTATGAGCCCCTAAGGAAACTCTTGAGCAAGGATGTAACTTGGCACTGGCTTCCCAAACATGAAGCTGCTGTGCAAGAGATTAAGAAGCTTGTCACCACAACTCCAGTTTTGCGATACTATGATGTGTCTAAACCTGTTACCATCCAAAGCGATTCAAGCCAACACGGTCTTGGCTGTTGCCTCATGAAAGAGGGCTAGCCCATTGCTTTTGCTTCGAGAGCATTGACTTCAGCTGAGCAAAACTATGCACAGATAGAGAAGGAATGCTTAAGTGTTGTATTTGCTTGCCAGCGTTTCCTCCACTACTTATAGGGCCAAGATCAAATCATAGCAGAAATGAATCACAAACCTATTATCTCAATTTTTAGTAAATCCCTTATCTGTGCACCGAAATGGCTTCAGAGTATGCTGCTTTCCCTCCAGCATTACAACCTCAAAGTGGTATATAAACCAGGTTCTGAAATGTTTTTGAGTGATGCCCTCAGCAGAGCCACTACGGTGGACACAAACAGAGGTTCATGTGAAGCATGGCACTTGGTCTGTGCGCTACAGCAGGAGCAGTTCGATCTTGAACACGTTAATCAGGCCGATGATCTCAATGTCATGGATCAGCGCCTTACTCAAATTAGGCAGTACACGGAAAAAGATGAAAACCTCCAAGCGTTTAAATCCACAGTTCTAACAGGCTGGCCAAACCTGAAAGAAGAGACCAACTTAGCAGTCAGAGAATACTGGCCATACAGGGAAGAGCTCAGTGTGCAAAACGGCGTGCTTTATAAAGGTCAGAGAGTGATTATCCCAAAAGCAATGCACGCAGAAATGTTAAGACGGATACATGCAAGTCACATTGGTGGAGAAGCCTGTTACAGACAGGCACGTGACACCTTATACTGGCCCAGCATGCAGAGCGAGATTAAAGACTTTGTGAGCAAATGTACAGTCTGCAATGAGTACACTATAGAGCAGCAAAAAGAGACAATGATGTCTCATGAACTTCCTATCAGACCCTGGCAAATCATCAGCATTGATCTCTTCCAGCACAACAGTAGAGATTTTCTGCTGCTGGTTGACCACTATTCAGACTTTTGGGAGACAGAGCTCTTACCTGATTTGGCTGCAGAAACAACTGTCAAACGTTTTAAGGCACAGTTTGCCCGGTATGGTCAACCTGATAGAGTAATCACCGATAATGGGCCCCAGTTTGCTTGTTTTCAATTCAGATGGTTTGCTGCAGCATGGGAATTTGAACATTGCACATCCTCCCCACGACACCCAAAGGCTAACGGCAAGGCTGAAGCAGCAGTGAAAATAGCAAAGAATCTCATCATAAAAGCACTGCGTTACGGCACTGACGCCTGGAAAGCCATACTCCAGTTGCGTAACACGCCAACTGAAACAATGGCCAGTAGCCCAGCAGAGCGCCTAATGTCCAGGCACTTGAAGACTGCCCTTCCAGTCGCCAATGCATTGTTAGAGCCCAGTGTCGTGACAGGTGTTGTGGAGAAACTACGTCAGAGAAAACAAATAGCAAAGCTTACTTATGATCATAGTGCAAAAGTTCTCCCAGAGCTTTCAGTGGGGGAAGCGGTTTGGATGAAGCCACCACCAGGTGATCAAACGGGCATCTGGAAGCTGGGATCCTGTGTGCAGAAGGTAGCCCCCAGATCCTACTTAGTAGGAGTAGATGGCTCACTGTATCGTCGGAATAGAGTGGACTTGAGGCCAGCAGAAATTCAGATTTTAAGTCTGGGACTTCGGCAACTTTCAGTCAATCGGAAGGAAATGGCAAGGCAGAGGAACACAAGGAGGAGGAGCGGTCATCTCCTGCAATAGTAATAACACCCCCTCTTCAGGACTCCTGTGCTGACGTTAGTGATGCCACCCCCGCACAACATATCACCATCATCTCACGCTTTCGTCAGGTGTCCAGGCTTCCCAACAGTCTCAATTTGTGATGTACCACCCCGCCTTGTTCTTGCAGTTATTTCTCAGACATTTTTTCCTACTTGTATGTTATTGTTGCTATTACATTGATTGTTAAAAGAAAAAAAAAGTATAGTACGTGCATATGTATATAGACATAGACGTTCTGTGTTTATATTTAAGAAACTGTGCTACTTACTATAGGTCTATTATGAAAAAAACAAAACAAAATAGTTTTACTTGGTGTCAATGGTAATCCCAGTTATATATTTGATGGCTAATTTTGTTCAGAAAGGAAAGATGTTAAGGGATGTTAGTTAGCAGGCTGGCACAGCACATGATGAGGTCATCAGTGTGAGTCAGCACCGTCTTGCTTTGGTGTGTATTCTTGCAGCAGTTTAACTGGTTGTTCAACTACTGTCATTATTAACATGTGAAACAGTTATGTTGATTATTTAGATGTCCACCCATCTTTGATAGGTAGCGCAGCTAGTATAAAGATGTTTTATGCTGTTTTATCTTTTTGCTTGTAATTATATTCTGAAAACTCTTGTTTATGTACTATAAGGAAACTGATATTCAATGTCTAAACATTGGGAATTGAGTACTCATTTCTAACTATTTACAACAAAATAAAGCATTAGAGTAAAGCCATCACCGAACATGAGACATCACGTGCTATTAGAAAATGTCTGCACTAATCATTTTAACAAAATACTATAAGGATAGTACAGAAAGGCTCAAAGGGTTGCATGTCTGTGTACGGTAACATCTAATTATTGACAATATAACCATTCATTTTCAATCATTTAGGTAAGCAAGAATGTGTATTCTATCAATGTGGATACGCTGGAGAATGGAAATGTTAATTATGAAGTGTGAGAATGAGCATTGTGATCTTGTCAGTAAGAAAATGGATTTGCTTTTTAAGTGTGTGTGTTTCTGAAACTCCAAGAATTCTATCATTTAAATGCTTGCCAAGCCTTTTCTATTTTTTTTTTATAATAAAGTATGTTTAAAAACATCCCTGATTTGTTTTATCCACATGTCACACATGTCATTGTTGTCATCTTAACAATACACATCTTGATATACACCTTATGCATACCTTATATGTCTTGTATATTGTCAAGAGATTGCAATATCAAAAGCAATACCATAATCAAGTCACCAGAGTAAATGTTGTAGTTGCACATATTAAAACACAGTTTGATAATAAAACCAAAGGTTGATAGTGTAATAAATAACAAAGATAAAAAGGAACTGAAGAGGTGAAGAAAAATGAAGGAGGGAACAAAAATACTTACAAGAGCTGCTTCTAAAAGGAGTTCATGGTAAATCTGAGGCCCGATTTATGACCTTGATGAGTGACAGTTAAAAAAGCATCCATGGGAAGAAGTGAATAAAATCATTACCGACTTGAATTATTTCATTTAGCAGTTTCTGACAAAATTAAGGCACTACAGGGTAAAGTTACAGATTTGGAAAATTGTTGTTGGAGAAACAACCAAAGTAAATAGGGGATGGCAACCCTATTATGTTATGTTGCTGACAAATTTATGAAAAAAAAACCAAAAACTTGAAGTCCACCGACTACATCATTTACCCAGTAAACAGCCTTTGCCATACGAGTAAATTCAGCGTATTATTAGGGAGTGAATGAACTAAACTAAAGTAAACGAAATGTGTTACTCATCTGAGAGGGAAAGATGAAGACACTTGAGCTTTTACACTTTAAATAAATTACAAATATTGTGTTGTAAAATGAAATTAACAAAAAGGTTTTATATTGTGTTTAACTGGTGTACAATAGCATTATGATTGATAGCATGGATGTTAGAATAATTTCTTTGTGTGTGTGTTTTTTTAAACTGGGAAACTATTGTTTAAAGTGAAGTTAATATTAAAGAATGGGTCACTCATTTTTTTTATATATTTACTTAATATAAAAATAGTCTGGGGAGTTTTTTTCTGTTTCTGGTGCATCTTACTTTGGTGATGGTGAAGGAAACTGCAGCATTGAATATTTGCATAGTTTGGAGAGGCAAGTTGTATGGAGAAAGATTCTGTTATGGTTTTTTGTTTTATACATGCAACATTTTGTTTTGTATGCCTTTTGTAATTTTCCATTCATTTTTGCATTGGTTTCTAAATGCTATCATTGCAGTTTTTTATTCTTTTGCAATACTATTTTGTTTTTTGCCTTATACTTGCAGGCACTACAGTTAGCTCTGTTGCTACAATGTGGTGGTCAGAAGATACAATACATGATATTACTGAGCTGCTATCTGCAGTGTCCAAATTTCTAGAATTTAAAACTACGTTTTTGTGCAGTAGCTAATGAAATATCAGTTCAGAGAGTCAGGGTCTTTGCATATTTTTTTAATTTGATTTTGGTTTGCATATCGAGCTTTGACATTTTTAGTATTGGCCTCAGCTAGTACTTTAAGTTCGTTTTTTATCTAATGCCCTGGTCCTTTTGTCAATTTTTTCTACTTTTACCACTAGCATTACAGTGGTAGTAAAGGTGCAGATAGCACAGAATGTTGGTGTCATTTCTCTTCATTAATAATAATATTATTTCACAATCCTGTGGTGCCATTTAGAATTTATCACAGTTGCCACTATTTTGAGTAAAGTTGCTATGGCAGCTGCTAGGGGACAAGGCCAGTGCTGCATCACGTATGACATCATGACCACTATTAAACATGGCGACACTGATCAAGGAAATGACATGACTTGAACAAAAAAATATTCCTTAGTGTTGACAATATTTTGGAAGAAGCAGTCAATACATAACTGTGTCATTATTTCTCACTTATGTTTTGAGTATTGTATTGAACTTTAAATATTAAATAAAAAGAAGTTCCATCACATACCCACTGCTCAAC
Source organism: Erpetoichthys calabaricus (assembly GCF_900747795.2). NCBI lineage: Eukaryota > Metazoa > Chordata > Cladistia > Polypteriformes > Polypteridae > Erpetoichthys > Erpetoichthys calabaricus. Next base: position 157,882,697 of record NC_041396.2, read on the forward strand.
TCAAAAGTGACATTTCATTTGTTATTTAAGTTCTAGTGACTGTGTAAAAATTGTAGATAGATAAATCTTTATTTGTATCTTATTTGGCTGAAGGTGATGCCTCAGTGGCAGAGCAGCTGAACCACTTCTTTACTCGCTTTGAGATGGAACTACCAGAGGCAGCTGTTACACACACAGCAGCAGCTCAGAACAACATCACCCCCTACCTTAGGGTGGAGGAACACAAGGTGAGATGCTCGCTCAAGGCTGTCAATCCTAGGAAGGCAGCAGGTCCTGACAGTGTCCCTGGACATGTGTTGAGTAACTGTGCAGAGCAGCTGGCTGGGGTCTTTACAAAGATCTTTAACCTGTCACTGTCCCAGCCCTCAGTTCCTCCCTGTCAGAAATCCTCCATCTTACTCCCTTTACCAAAAAAATCACCCATAACCTGCCTGAATGACTATCGGCCAGTAGCGCTCACCCCGGTGTTGATGAAGTGTTTTGAGAGACTGGTCTGGAGTCATATCATGTCCTTCATCCCTCCCACCTTTGATACACACCAATTTGCTTACAGGGCTAACAGGTCTACTGAGGATGCTGTTGCTGCTGCTCTCCATGTTACCTTGTCCCATCTGGAGCACCAGGGGAGCTACGCACGTCTCCTCTTTATTGATTTTAGCTTTGCTTTTAACACCATCCTCCCTCACAGATTGGTGGGCAATCTGCTAGCCCTGGGACTCCGGTATTCCACCTGTATACGGATTAAAGACTTCCTGACAGACCGCACACAAAGGGTTAGGGTGGGCCCTCACATCTCCTCGGCCAACAGCATCAGCACTGGCTCTCCTCAGGGGTGTGTGCTGAGCCCCCTGCTTTTCACGCTGTACACACATGATTGCGACCCCGCCCACCACAGCAACACCATCGTCAAATTTGCAGATGACACCACTGTGGTGAAGCTCACCTCTGGGGAGGATGAATCCGTCTACAGGGATGAAGTGGAGCGGCTGACAGCATGGTGCACTGACAACAACCTGCTCCTGAACACAAGTAAGACCAAGGAGCTCGTTGTGGACTTCAGGAAAAGGAAAACAGACATCAAACCACTCTACCTCAGAGGGGACTGTGTGGAGAGGGTGTCAGATTTCCACTTCCTGGGAGTCCATATCATGGAAGACCTGTCCTGGGGTGTGAACATAGCTGAGCTGGTGAAGAAGGCTCAGCAGAGACTTTATTTCCTGAGAGTCCTGAGGAAAAATAACATCCCCCAAAAACTGCTGGTGTCCTTCTATTGCTGTTCTATTGAGAGTATCCTATGCTACTGCCTCTGCATGTGGTTTTCCAGCTGCACAACAGCGCAGAGGAAAACAATTCAGCGGATCGTAAAGACTGCCCAGCAGATCATCGGCTGTTCTTTACCCTCTCTGGATGAAATGCACAGCTCTCGCTGCCTCAGGAAAGCAGAAAACATCTTAAAAGACTCCTCACACACCACTCATGAACATGTTCCAACAGTTGCCATCAGGCAAAATATATAAGAGCATCAAAACAAAGACTAAAAGACTGAATAACAGTTTGTTATCCTGTTGCTATTAGGGCACTGAATGCCACCTAATCACCTCCAATGCAGCAGTGCAATAGATGACATCTTGTGCAATAGATGACATCTTGTGCAATAGTGTTCATGTGCAATTAAGGTCTTATGTTGAATGTTTGTGTTCTACCTTATTTCTTCTTATCCTTTTTTTAATTATATTTTATTTATATTTTGACACCACAGAGGCTGCACCTAATTTCGTTGTATTTGTTACAATGACAATAAAGATATTGTGATTCTGATCTGATTCTGAGTACACCACCTCTACATCCACTCCCAGGATAGTGACCAGATACAGAGACTGTTTGGTGTGGTGAAAGTCAATAACCAGTTTCTTGCTTTTGCTGATGCTAAGATGCAGACAATTCTCTTTTCACCAAGAAACAAAGTTCTCCACCTGATTCTTTATAAATACATTCCATAAGTGCAGAATGATCTGGGAATTTCTGCAAGTGACATGATCTGGTGTTACATTTATAGTTTGAGGAGTAAAGAGTAAAGAGAAAAGGAGCCAGGACTGTTCCTTGTGGTACTCCAGTGTTACTCACATCAGTATCAAAAACACCGTCTTGAGTCTCACAAACTGCAGTTTGCCTGACATATAGTCCATTATCCAGGACACCATAGGCTCATTCACCGCATTATTCTGAGTATACCCCTTAACGAGGATGGCTGGATAATATTAAAGTTGCTTAAGAAATCAAAAAACATAATCTTCACATGCTGTCAGCTTTATCCAGGTGACAATAAGCTTTGTGGAGCAGTTAGATAATTGCATCCACCACTCCAATCTTTGTCTGATAGGCAAACTGCAGTAAGTTCAGGTGGTCTACCACAAAAGAACTCATATAGTACTGGACCAGCATATCAAACATCTTCAAGATGTGAGATGTCAGTACTACTGTTTTGTAGTCATTAGGTGAAGAGGCACTTGCCTTCTTCGGAATACGAACGATGTAGGATGTTTTCTACGGCAGCAGCACTTTCTGGAGCCTTAGGGACAGACTAAACAGATGACAGAGGATACCACAATCTCTTAATATACAAGCTAGCTGTACACTGCTTTCAATCAGTCATTTATATTCCTATCCGTGCTTTAAATATTTCACAGTTATTTCATAACTGTGGAAAAACAGGTTTGAATAATATTAATATACTTCAGGTTATATTCTCAGTAGTGTTTTTTTAGCTTGCGTGTCAGTTTAGCCTGATCCCCATGGAATCCATGGAAGCTTTTTAAACTTCTAGATTTTAATTCCAAGGACTCTGCCATGACTGCCACTTATTATGCAGGTGCAGAAAAGTCTTTCCCTGAAATAACACTTAGCATGTAATGCCACAAGGCTTATTAGAATTCTGGTGAGCAATCATCCGCAATTACAATTTGATTTTAATTAGTTTAGATATTAGCAGGACAGCCCCCAGCAGCTTTTAAATGTCACTGAGTTTCCCTAAAGACTATGTGGGTCTTCCTTACTTTGTCCAAAATGCCTCAGGGAAGCTGGAGCAAAAGCCGAGAAACATCACGCACTCAATCGAAATGTGTTCTCTGGACTTAACCCTTCTTTACTGCCATTAATAATAAAAGGAAGTACACTTATACCATTTAAAGACTACCACTATTAAGGGGTGTATATATTACCTACCAAATGACTTCTTAGTGAAGAAAAATGATAAAAAAAATAATAAAATAAGCATTAGGTTGGGTGAAAAAAGAATAGTATTAGTTGAACTAAAACTTGGTTTTATTGTTTATTGACTGATTACTTTATTAAGAATCAATACCTTTCACACACTGATGTTTTTTTCAGTTCTGTAAAGAACGAACAAACAAGACATAACAAATTGGCAGTGGATTTGTCACATATTAAATGAAATCACAGATAATAGAAGTGTAACATGCAGATATTTTCACCTCTGACACCATTACAGGTATACTGTAAAATGCATCTTAAAACTTGCAGCCAAAAGAACTATGACCGAAAAGAGGACTAAAGAAAGGGCCTTCAAAGCTGACACTGCAAAGTAAAGTATCAGATGGTCAAGTGTTGAGTAAAATATTTTAGCCAAAAACACATATCAAAATGCACACTTTGAAGGATTCACTAATGAATGTGTATGGTTGATGAAGATTTTATGATTTTCAGTTCTGTCTGTTAAAAAAAAGTAAGATATAGATGGGGTCATGTAAGGAAAACAAACACCATGCACTACGGTTTGGAAAAACAGATATTTTTGTAAAACCCTTGAGCACATGATGACAATTTAGACTTGTGGTGTAAATTTGATGGGACTGCTTTTTATGGTGCACATTAGGTCCTTTAATTACAATAAATAATACAAGATATTCAAGCATCTTTGCATATTATATGTGGCCCTTTCGGTGCAGCTGGGAAGTTTTCACAATAGTTTATAAAAATAAGAGCGATTTCCGTTTAATACACTTATCCCATCAGATACCAGATCTGCAATCCAGCATTGATATTCTAAGATAGATAAAGCTATTCAGAGTAATGTTTCAACAGCATCTTAATTTAATTTCTTTTTGATATTTCTTGTTGGCGTTTTCTGAACTGTGTGGTGCAGAATAGACAAACTTGCAATTGTACTGATAAGACACTCATAATCTGAGCTTGTGGTAGTAATACCAAGAGAAACCCTTCTTATATTGTAAAAAATAAGGCTAAAAAAGAAAGGCTCAGCAATAATATGGAGTTTTTATTCAATTTTAACACACCTAGAAGGACAGTTATTGGGTTACACCAATGTGGGTGCAATCCCTGGACAGGAGTCCATGTTTCTCATTTCTTCCTATTCCAGAAAAGAGGAAGTTACAGCACAGATGAAGTCAAATGTCTAACTGTGTCCACCCTACCCGACTGTCTGTCAGTAATAGCCAGTTGATGACCCAAGTTCTGCAAAGAGCAGTTTTTTTTCTAACGTTGGAAAGGGAGAGAAAAAAATAAGAATACTTTATAAAACAAACATGTTACATAAGATTGCAATTTCTAGGATTTCCCATCTGACCTTTACTAAACAAGGACCTGACTGCTTTCCCAGTTCTTTTCTCTATATTTGTTTCGTGTTTGCCTTAAGTGAGTAATGTGTCATCAATGAAGTTCAAAGGCTAGATGCTTATTAAGCATGATACAGAAAACCAAACTTTGTTGGACTGGGAGAAAAAAGGAAAAAAAACTTACTGTGTGACACACAGTAGAAAAGAAAAAGAAAAATCTTTATTACTAAGTTATTCCTAGATAATTTGTTTGATTACTAGATTTGGAATTGCACCCACAATTGCATAAATTATGCCAGATTACACTAAGGTTTATCCACTGATGTGTCTATTCAAAGCAGCCTGGACTGATGAGGCTACTGTTTTTCTTTTTTTTTATTTAGACACTTAATAAGTAATTCCTAACCTGGTAACAGTTGGCTAGAGGAAGGGCATGGCAGCAAGAAAATTTTTATAACTGAATTCATTTTGGTTTTTCAATGTTACCACGTTTTTGTTAAAATTCCAATTTTAATTGTGCAAAGTTGTGTTTTAGTTCAAAAGAAACAAAATTGTTGGTTGCTTGCATTAACATATTTTAAATCTTAAAGAAAAAAATCAGTACAGTTTTTCATCCTTGTATCAGTATAAAAGAGCAACCAGGCAGTAAGTGACCTTTACCAGCTTTATTCAATTGAAAGGGAAATATATTCAAAGGCAATCTAAATCATTCGAAGTGGTAATAACTTTTATTATTTTCATGTTTTTATATCAAGCTAGCAATTTAAAATTTATTAGTGATAGAAATACAAATAAAGGAACAAGCACATGGAGTAAACTGTCACTAAGAAGAATGATAAATGGCTACCTGCACGGTACAATGAATAACGTGACTTACCCATTGTGTTGATTAGCCGTCTTTATCATCTTTGATCCATTTAACAATTTAAGGTTGCCAGCTACACCTCACAAAATGAAAAGTAAACAAAATAAATGATAAAAAGTTCAAAACACCATGTAATGGACTCAATATGCTGTAAAATGTGACAGACCCTCTCTGGTGTATGAACATCTCTGGCAGGAATCCTCTGATCTATAACACGACAACTGCACCATTACTGCACCTGCCCAGCAATCGTATGCAAAATAAATTTTTTTTTATTTCATATTCCTGATAATTATCGACCAAGCCAACTGGTTTAAGAAAGACAAAATGCAAACTGGGGTGTACATTAAACATTGTGGGCAAAGCCATTCTCTACTTTTAAGTTCAAATGGTTCAATGTTTTTTAATGAAATCTTGTAAAAACAAGTCCTACATGTACAGGTAAATGTGTTGGCCAACAGTGTACATGGGTTGCTTGCAGCATGTTCATCTGTGAACTTCATGCAAGTCAAAGATCATCTTTATAATTTTCTATGTTATGCACAGTTGTATTAGGTGCTACATAAAATGAAAAAAAATTCTGATTGACACTAAAAATAGATTCAAAATATCTAAGATATTGTTCCAGTTGCTGTTTAACTCTATGTCTAATCATTAGACTGTTCATGTCACCCATATGTCACCTTATTGCTTGTCTAGCAGGACAAAATGTATGTCTTAAATGTCTGAAGACAATAATGAATTAGCTTAAACGTGGATTAGAACAATCAGACAGTTCACTGAGTGTGACATTTCTATACCAATTCAACAGCTCATGAAGTCAGAACTCAAAGCATTGGTGTTGATTTAAACAGCTCATGATAACATCGTCAACAAAAAGAGTTGGGGCACCACCCTGGTGACTCCATATAACTGAAATTTGAAAAAAAAAACAAAGAAAACGTAATAATCTTTCCGGACACAAGTTCTCAGTTGAAGTGCCTCAAGATGGCAGTTCTTCCAGTCTTAAGTCTTTAAGGCAGGTGGATGTGGGACCAGGAGGACAGACACCACAAGTGATATCAGTGGTGTTATAGCTGTCAATCTGCAGAAGGACGAGGAGGAAAGGCATTAGGACACAGCCCCAACCCCTGGAGCGGCATGGAATTAAAATCATCAGAGCCCTTAAGTTTTTTCCTATGTGCACACATATAACAATGGATAAGCCATTTATTGTTGAAAAGTCTCTCAAAAACACTCCTCTTAAAGGTATGTCATGTGCATTTAGAGTACATTAATATGTTAAAAATAAACATGCCTTCTTTCTGTAAAACCAGATTATTCTTTGTCATTTAAAGACATCACTGGACAAGTTGTTAAAGTGAATGATGCATTGCCACGGGCTGTTTGTAGTCTCTGTTGCTCACAATTATGATGATACAGCTGGAATACATGCGTGTTGCATAGAAATGGCAGCTAAGACCACAAAAAAGTGAATTCTAGACTGCAAATTCAAGCTAAATGGCATACTATCACATCTAGGTAAAAGGAGATGACAACAACTCTTGTTAAGCAAGGTCTTTAGCTTTTTTTTTACTATTTATAACAAAGAGCCATAGAAGATGCAGATTTCTATAGTCAAAACACCCAAAACAGTAAATGAGCCTAATGACAGCTAATGCCAGAAGAATCAGAGATGAGGTTGCAAGCCATCCAAGATCTGACTGCACATCTAAATGAACAACTAAATTAACTTAAGGCTATTAATTATAAATGACAAACCCAAAACATATAGAGCACAACACTGAATCAAACGTTATTCTTAAGACATCCATTCTGAAATGTTGTAGTATCACACACATGAGATTGGAAGGTAGCAAAAGGGCCTGAATAATAGTAGTTCGATGCCAGAACAGGGGGTGGCGAGGTGCACTGACTTTCTCTCTCAATCCTCTACAGACCCTCCACGGGAAACCCCACACGTTTTCGGCACAATTGATGATGTCACTTCCGCTCTCGGGGCCCATTGATGACGCCACTTCCGGTCCCAGAGCCATTAATGACATCACTTCCGGTTCCTTGCATGGTGGGGTGGGGATAGTTTTTTGGGTCATTGATAACATCACTTCCGGTCCAGATTACATAACTTCTGGTTCCAGTCCCCAATGACATCACTTCCTGTCTCGGCCTTTACAGCCTTAAAATCAGTTCTGTTTTGGACTTGAACCTGAATGCAACTCATCAACCAAACCCATTTTGCAGCCAGGGCGCAATATACGGGTGGCTGCCACAAACCTTTTTGATGTCTTTTCGTTATTCGTGTGACAACAGTTAATGTTGTCTAAGTAAATTCAGTACTATTTGCCAGCCATCATTGCTTCACTTTTGTTTTTAGTTGGATGCTGATTATTTACAGTGCACAGACTGGAGGTAATTGGAGTGCGATTTTTAGAGAGAACCCCTGTGGACATAGCTATTTTAACATTAAATCCTGATGCTAATCCTTACTCAGATTTTAGTGAGATACCTTCAGATGTTTATTTTTGTTCAGAGACTCCCATCTGCCCCCATGAGATTACCTTATTGCCTAATCTAGAATAAAGAGCTTTCTAAAACCCAAAAAACATGAATTGGAGATGATTGTTTTTAATTTTAAAATACTAGAAATATATATAATGGCATTTTTTAGCTGTTAGGCATACCTTTTCATCCTCAAGAGGAATCTATCGACTACAACCAAAGTGATAGTATTTCCAGCATAATTTGCCAGATTAGATAAAAAAAATTCACCAATATATGTGTCAAGTGTTTCACAGGCACACGCCATGGCTGAAGGAGAAGGAATCCTGAAGATCACAGTAAAAATTCTTACATATATATATCTTAATTCTTTAAGATAAGGTACAATATTTGGGCCCATGATGGATCACATTAAATACCTGGGAATTAGGTTTTTAGAGTCAACGATACCTAGATGACCTACAATTGATGAGTCATGTCTCCAAGATAAAATATAAGCCTGAGTTGTGCCTGTCACAAACAATAAACTTCTAAGGGTATTCTCTGCTAGTGACCCATTAGTGTAGGCATCAATAATGATAAGAGCAACATCAAGTAAAGCAAGAACAGTTGTTTGATTCCTGTATAAACTCTGCATTTCTAGGAACAGTGTCCGCCAAAAATGTGCCATCTGACCTCAATGATGTTATACTGCCTAAACACTTATTTCCTTTTATATTATTTTGCAATAGTCAATACAAAATTAGGAAATTACTTGGGGCGAAAAAGAATGACTAAGGGTTAGGTATTTAGCTGCTCAGTTTTAATACAATTTTTGTTCGCAACCCATCAGCCAATGGTACCACTCCTGTAATGCCAACTCAATTAAAAATTATTATTTATTACACACTATGAACTTCTTGTACATGGACAATTTTTTGTAATCAGAAGGCACATAAATGCTGTTTTATAGTCACAAGACACTTTCGTAACAAAGCTGTGCCCACACCAATATTTACCACAACCATATTGAGTTCCAAGGAAAGTGAGGGAGTTACCTGACATACTATGGATGCTGAGGTAAATAACATTTTCAGAGCTGCTCATTCATAAGAGACCAACACAACTGTTACAAGATTACTTAGTCAGGGCAGTTAACAGAACCATGATGCTATAGTTTTTATGAAATGACAGTAATAGCAAAACCAAAAAGTTTTAAAACTTGTTTCATTGAGAGACATAAAGCCTAGTCTTTTATTAAGTGAACTTTAGCTGGACCAATAGACAGAAGAGATCCTGCATTCTGAGAGCTATCCTAGAATACATTCCATTTAGCACTGAAATAAGATAAATAAACAAGTACATAAAAATCACATTCAGGAAATAAGCTAAGGCCAAGAAAAGAAAATCCTTCACCAAAATTAAAATTGTAAAGACAAAAATAATTTCAAAAGGAGACTCAAATTATAAAAGTACCAAGTACCAGCATTTTAAATGGTGATGTGGTAACATCAAGTGTTACAACACTGGCAAACGCAAGACTGGCAACAATTGCAATCACTAACAAAATGCCTAAACTGACAGAACTCAAGAAACCTTTGTGAGAAAAAAAAAAAAACAATGAAATAACTAATACTGATATAGATGCCTGCGGTGGGTTGGCACCCTGCCCGGGATTGGTTCCTGCCTTGTGCCCTGTGTTGTTTGGGATTGGCTCCAGCAGACCCCCGTGACCCTGTGTTCAGATTCAGCAGGTTTGAAGATGGATGGATGGATGGATGATATAGATGTGGGGGCAGCATGGTGGCACAGTGGTAGTGCTGCTGCCTCGCAGTTAGGAGACCTGGGTTCGCTTCCTGGGTCCTCCCTGCATGGAGTTTGCATGTTCTCCCCGTGTCTGCATGGGTTTCCTCTGGGTACTCCGGTTTCCTCCCACAGTCCAAAGACATGCAGGTTAGGTGCATTGGATTTCCTAAATTGTCCTTAGTGTGTGCTTGGTGTGGGGGTGTATGTGTTTGTGTGTCCTGCGGTGGGCTGGCGCCCTGCCCAGGAATTGTTCCTGCCTTGCGCCCTGCGCATTGGCTCCAGCAGACCTGTTGGATAATGGATGGATGATATAGATGCCACATGGGTGGGTGTCCCTGCCAGAAGAAGGGATGATTCCTTACCTGGATGGGAGGCTCATAGTAGGCAGACAGACATACTGGCCGGGGAGGAGAAGTGGATCAGACCCAGAAGGAAGAGCCAGAGGGGGTGCACAGACAGCCCACTGCAGAATGAAGATGTTGCTGGGGGCTTTTTCCTCCCCCACCATGCTAGATGGCAGAAACCCTGGATATCTGTCCCCAGTGGGAAACCAGCATGGCATGCCGGGAGATGTAGTCTGACAGAGCAGCCCTGCTGGTGTCACTGGGTGACGCGAGATGGCACTGCAGGCAGAACAAGCTCCCTGTTATAACGGACTTCCGTGTGACCCAGAAGTACTTCCATCAGACAATTGCCCTGGCACTGGAAGTACTCCCGGGTCCATTAAAAGGGACTGCACTCCTTTATCCAGGCGATTTGGAGCTGGGAGGAAGAAAGACAACACTCAACCGGAGGAGGGCAGTGCAGTGGTTTGAAAGAGTATTGTGGGAAGAGAGTGAAATCTGTTACTTTTGAGTATTGTGGTGTAATAAACACACCTATATTTGAACCCAGGAGTCTGTGTGTGTTAGTGTTTGGGGGTTTGGGGCTCATTGACACCCCTGGTTCCATCACACTGAATATAACAGCAACAACTACCATGTTAAAAGGAACCAGCCCAATCATATATATATAACAATGCAGAAGCATTAACACTTTAATTTTGTTTCTGTCTTGTCTCCTTTCCTACTATCTGGCCATTATCCAGATAAATATATTGTTGCTTTTTGTTTATTTTAAGTAGTTTTTACTTTGTTTTTGATGTATTTGACCAAATCTGTATCCTTTTATGTGATAGTGCTGAACCTCTAGCATCACAGAAGCTTAAAAATAAGTCAACAATGTAAACATTGTCAACAATGGAAAACATTAACATATCATCAATACTGATGGAGACACTTTCCTAATATTTCATTAAAGATGCCATTGATATTGTTAAACATTTGTGAAGTCTTGTGACTGTGTTAAAAACAATTTTCACACATCCCCTCTCTTATATGAATATGAATCAAATAATATGTACACTGCAATTCAATTTTATAAAAAGTGCTAATTCTCACACCTTAACAAGGGAGGATTCAGGAAAGAGGATATTTATTCTTAACTGTAATTCTGTAGTTCTCTAAAATCAATATATAACTAAACAGGGTCATTCTTCAACCCCACCTACAATGAACAGTGACTGTTGAACAGTCTGATAAAGCTCTTGTCAAGCTTCTCCTTAATATTGACATCCATAAAATCTGTATTTCCTGTCCAGTCCAGCAATTATCATCCCTTGAGAAGTGAGACACCAGAAAAACAATCAATCCGACTGTTTTAAGTACAGTTTCAACTGCCTTTTGTTTCCTTAAACTCTCTTGTCACTCTGTATAGTCATTTGGTAGACCTTCAAACAAACACTTCAATACATCAATTGCAGTCAAGTGTTAAAAGCAACTCTCTGACCAAGACTCTTAGCTCCATCATTTTCCAATTTATTATGGGATTCTACTGACTAAACTAAGAATGACCAAGTACAACAGGGTCAACAAGGGAATCCATTTACAAAAAGGACCCATGCAAAGTTGCTGATGCTGGATATTATGATATTTTTGTCCTTGAGATCATGGATTGGTCAAAGTGGGTGCAGATAATGGTTAGATGAATGGATGGATGATATTTTTGGGATGGTATCATGCCAAAATGAATGTAGAGATTAGCAGAGCCACTTTGGATGAATTTAAAATTGCTTATTGTATGGTGGCACAGTAGAAGAAAAATGATCTGAATCCTGGTCCAGTCAATGTCTGTCTGAAGTTTTAATACATATCATAGTATATCATTGGTGTGGTCACAGCATGTGAAAAAACATTCTAAAACTGAAGAAATCATTACAAAGAAAGTTATTTTAAACATAGAACATTACCAAAATGCTCAAATATTTAATTGACAAATTCACCTAATTTATAACACTAGTATATGTTTTACCATTTAAATAAAATGTTTACATATATCAAAGCTGTCTATCAAATGAAAACTAGAAATGTGTTATTACAGCTTAAATGTAGTCCTGAATTCCAAAAAGATTTAATTTGTTGTGCAATGTAATGTAATATGTAATAATGAAAACAGACAGAGTACTTAGCTAATGCTGACTGTCTATAGCCATTTTCATTGCAAAGCTATGAATCAAGCACACTTGTAGGCAATACCTCAGGGCAGCCTCTGGGTTTTTGAGGTGACCTTCTGACCCTTTGAACCTTGATCCTGGAGGGAGTATAACATTCCATGCCTCAAGGAACTGTGTGAATCTAGTGACAGGGGAACAGAGAAGATTCCATGGTAGTGCAGTAAAATGTACTCTGTACAGCATACATTGCATATATTAGAAAGGGGAAGCCTAGGGATGTTCAGTGAACAGGCTCTAGTAAAAATGGACTGTGAACACTGGGTGTTGGCTTTATTTTAATTAAGATACCTGATTTTTCAAGTTTGCTGTAGTACATATTAATCAGAATTCCTAGTTAAAGAAGAAATGCATTCAGTTTTGCTACTTTGTTTTATCCAGTTTTTTTATGTCTTCTTTCTGATAGCAAATTTGTGATGTGAGGAATTATGTGTTTGAAACCTGGGACTTGTAGCTATTTACCACAACATAATTTGAAAAGGTTTATCAATTCAGATTTTTGTGTTGTGAAAACTTTCCTACCTTTTTGAGAAAGTCTCAAAAACTTTCTATAAATTAATAAAAATCCAAGGCTCTATGAAGCCAGTCTGGCTTTGAACAGACCTTTATTGATCTTGCAGGTGAAGCAAGCCTGAATGTTATGAGCCAAACCAAGATCAGCAACTTCAAACAGAATAGATGTACCTGTAGAGAGTTGGAATGGCAGGCAGGCTTTTGCTAAGCCAGAAGTGTAGGGGTGAGGATAAAAACAATAGGTAGATTAACATTTTAGCTGTTTTGAGATGTGTGCAGTGTAGCTCATTTAAAACTGTTACTTTCTCATTAGCTGCTTCACAAAATAACTGCTTGGAATTATATATTTAGCAGTGAATTTATCCTTAGAGGAAAACTAGCTGCAAACTAAATAACATATTGAACTGATACTTCACTGAAAAAATTAACCCGTTCTGAAATACCTGGCTTAAGTGATGAGACAGTGATTTAGTTGACTAATAATGTTAAGACTTACTGTACTATAAGATTCTGTATGGCCAGTTTACAAATCCTAACGCTAATTCAAGAATTTGGCTTTTTTTAATACGTTGCCACATAAAAAGAATTGCAAGTTAAGAAAGAATGCAAGGATTTTTTTCTCTCTTTACTTTATGTTTGGGATTATCCTGAGACTTCAGAAAGCAGACTGATCCATTTATATGCAGTAAAAGCCCAAGCTTAAAGTCTTGAAAAACATAAAGATCATGTTTGTTTCATATGGTGGATGTGTCTCCCTAAATTAGAGGCGATATATTTATTGTATTTACCTAGACATCCATTACATTACAAATATCTAATACGCTTATTGACTTATTGGGCATACAGTATTAATCAAGTAGGATGTATCCTGTCATTCACACCCAGTAAAATTATTACAGTTTGTTCATAGCTGTTTAAAAAGCGTACATAAATAAGATTAATAAGGAATATATATTCTTGTGTTTTTCGGATTTAAATAACTAAACACCTGTAAATGGATGAAGAAAAAGATTAGGGAAGCAACTAAAGGTCAGTAATATAATGTCACTATGTTCTGTCCATTTTTTCCTCCTCTGTTTAGTGTTCTTAGTGCTTTAGTAGTTTAACTTAGTAAAGGAACATTTACCAATAAGAATATATTCTGCTTGTGTAATATTATGTAACAATTTCTTAAAGTGAAGCAAGTTTTTTTTAAATTTTATATCATTTCACAATTTGCATCATGACTATGGAAAAATAATATTTGAAGCAATGCTTACTTTTCACATATTTTCATTACAATGTTTATTTTGTTGTGGCAGGATGGAGTAAACTCCAAGTCATATCTTTATTGTTCTATTATGCCTGCACAGGGTGACATATCCGGATTTTCACAGACCATATTTATAACTACATATCAAACATATTTGCTAATTTGACATAGTACAATCCTGGTGTTATTATTTATAAGCTGTTTAATTTTAAGAGACATTACAATAACCACTAATAAGATATCAAGTACTTAAATTGCATTGAATGTCTTTGAAGTATAATATCAATATATAGCAATTTTATGATGAAATCTCTCATAGGTTCATTTAATGTTGTCTTATAATTTACAAGAGATGTTTTGCAATGTTATGAGAAGAGACACTCAAGTAGTTCTTCATCTTTTCAAAATTTCATTTCCTACAGGTGACCTGTAACCATCCATGTTCATATAAATTCATGCAAACATTTGCTTCCAATTTCAGGTCCCAGAGAGTGGGTACATTATCCCAGAATTATTTGTCCCACAGCAGAAAGCTACCCTGGACTGAGTTCCAGTACACCGCACACATGGCACACACACCCACACTCTTGCCAAATTATAGTTGCCATTTAACCAAAGTTGTGAGAGGAAAATACACAGATATGGGAGAATGTGCAAACCACACACAGATAATTACAAGATGGTCACCACATTACAAAAAAGACAATGCAGAACTTGAAGGTGTGCAGAGGAGAGCAACCAGATGCCTCCCAGGACTTTTGGACATGTCATATTCTGGCAAACTCAGGGAATTAAACCGATTTAGTCTGGAGTATAGTAGACTGCGTGTGGACCTAATCCAGCTCTTCAAAATCATTAAAGCGTCGATAAAGTAAATCCAGCAGAATTATTTCTCCTTAAGTGTGAATCATGTACTCAAAGACTTCAGTGCAAATTAAAGGGAAGTGCATTTAAGGATGAAACCAAGAAGCACTTCATTATGCAAAGATTTGTGGGAATCTGGACCAAACTACTGAGACATCCTTTAAGAAACAAACAGGCTTGATGGACTGATTGGTCTCCTCTCGTTTGATAATTTAATTATGTTCTTAAATTATGTAGTTTGAACCCAGGATGACTTAACAACAGCACAAACCAACTGTGTACTTTATAAAAAATAACTGTGGCATAAGTTCTACATTTGGGTCATTTTTGATATTATATGATGCAAATAACAAACTGATTACATAAGGCATATTAGCCATCATATACCCTTAATGTGCTGTATCCCAAACTATATAATGTTATTAGTACTGCACTGAAAATGTATAAAATAGTGTTCTTGCTTCTTCCCTTTAGATTTTTGAGGTTGGTTTATAGATATAATACCCATTAGTCTTCTATCCATTTTCTAATTTTATAAATGAGTGTTAGTACTATAACTTAAAATACAGAATAACACACTATTTTCAAATGTATTTTGAAAAATAATCTGCTAACAAAGATGTAAAATTAGCAAAAATACTCATATATCTTCAATATGAAGAATCTATTTTCTTAATCTATGCCTCGTTATTAAAGAAATTTTCATTGTTATGTCTGAATGTTGAAGAATGGTGGCTTCAGTGGGTCCTAATATTGTCTCACAACCTTAAAGTCTTCACTTTGAAATGTAGTTGTGTGGAGATTGTGCATTGTCCCTGTGTCCCATTTAATCTGATTTTCTCTCATGTTGTAAAGCCATAAAGGGTTCATTGATGACAGTAAATTCTGCCACTGCTAAATGAGTCTGTTCTGAGTTGGACAGTCTTCCTGTCCAGAGTTGTTTTCCTGTCTTGTATCTGCTGTTGGGATAGGCACCATATCCCCCCGGACTCAGCATTGGAAAAGGTAGGTCAATACACGAATGGTTCTGAAAGCTTTTTTTGTTAAACAGGGTGCTCAAAACAGCCAAATATACAATAGAAAATACATAAAGCTGAATTTGGTTTTTGCTAGTTTTTTGACTTTTAAATAATGTATAGTTCCCAGCCTGGACAAATCAGTTTCTAATTATGTTTCAGTCATTCTAAGTTAACTAGGTTTTACCAATAGAAGGCAATTAATATTCTGTGTAGAAGAGAAAGCACATATGGCAGTTGTAACAAAGCGCAATATAGCGCCCAACCCAACACAGATTAGACACAGGAGGCATGTATAAAAATAAATAAACTTTTATTTTCTTCAGCTGGATGGCACGTCTTCCTCGTGTCCCCCAGCCACAACACAGTCCCAAAGCACAAAGTACAACACCAAAACACTCCTCTCTCTCTCTCTCTCTCTCTCTCTCTCTCCCTCTCGCTCTCTCTCTCTCTTCCACCACCACTCCTCCACAAGCTTCGTCCTCCTCCTCCCGACTCTGGGCGCTGAGTAGTGGTTGCTGGCTCCTTTTATGGCCCACCCGGAAGTGCTCCAGGTGCTTGATCACCTGTTTCTGGTTGCACTCCCGGTTGGGGCTGGAGATTAGTCCAGCTGGGCTCAGGGACCCATGCAGCGCCCCCTGGCGGCCACCCCAGATCCCAACAGGGCTGTGGAGAGCTCCATCTCCCATGGAGCCCTGTGGGAAGCTGAGGCACCACTGTCAGCCAGGGTGGCTGCCACCAAATGTCCTGGAGGAGTTATTGAGCAGCCCATGGTTGCTCCCCCGGAACATACATCCAAGGGGCGTCCCAGCCAGGCATGGGACCCGGCCATCCGCCACACAGTAAATTTACTGACAAAATTTAAAATTAACTGTCTTATGACTAATCAACAAAGGCAGAGTATCCTTCACATATTATATAAATTACTGGTTTGACAACCATTAAACTATTTTACTAGATTTGATGGAATTCTGTACTTGTAATTCTGAAATGTGATACTCTGAGTAATATTAAGAAACCAGTTTTTTATTTTCCCATACATTTTTATACAGCATAATAATTGGAACATGCATTTCATTTATGTAATACAACCAATACTATTAATATGAATAGCTAACAAAAATAAATTATTTCATTTTTATTCTTGTATAAATTAGTAGATATGTTGCCCTTTATATGGAATGTGAATGCTCATTAAGTAATCTTGTAGGTTTCCTGTGAGGACTCTACTTTATTCCCACAATTCCCAAATATTTCATGGTCTTAAATCAGCTGATAGATTTGTACAGCTTTCTGCCTTGCAAAAGAACAAATTCCTCTACAAAGCTGTGACTGTTGATGATTCCTTCTACTAACCCTGAACCGGAAAGATATTCTAGAAATTTGGTGATTAGATGGGTGGTAGTTGATAAATTTTGATTGATCTTTTATTTTATGTTATTTTTTATTTTTTACACTAAAACTTGCTTAGTAAATATTATTGAAAAAAATTTTTTGATATACAATTCTGCACAACTTAATATAATATTCATAAATCAGTAGCGCAATGCAGTCCAATATCTTGATGGTAATTTGAATCTGTGAATATTATATTTGAATCATCCATCCATCCATCCATCCATTTTCCAACCCGCTGAATCCAAACACAGGGTCACAGGGGTCTACTGGAGCCAATCCCAGCCAACACAGGGCACAAGGCAGGAACCAATCCCGGGCAGGGTGTCAACCCACCGGAGTATTTGAATCATATACAGTAAATATTGTTCTAGTTATTTTCTAACAGGATTGTAAGATAATGGAGATGAGTATAGAAATTGAAAAGATGGGTAATATTTTTAAAGTAATAGTATGCAATTTAATAATAACCCAAAGCAAGCTGATAATCTTTGGTTTCCCTTAAAAGAAACATTTTCTGGATGTGGCTTCTCTTTAATGCCCGATTGCTACACACTTACCTCTTCCCATGTTCAATGTTCACCTCATCTGTACTCACCTTGTTTAGCTGTAGGCTGGTTAGGAATACGGGAGTATGAAGAATGTGAAAGGTCTAAAGTGGGTGATACCACTATTAAGAGACAGATTGATCGACTTCAAAAGGAGGACAAAATGACCAAAAATGTATGAAAATGAATTACGTACAAAATATATCACAGTGTTTGAAGAGATGACATAATTAGCATGCATAATAAGGGCTAAGCATAGATTTTAAGCATTTTTTAAACAATGTTAGAATTAATTAAATAATGTTTAGCAATTTACATGTGTTGTGACACTGTCTTCTCTATTCATACCAATTTTGGGCTACTGTGTGGAAGTTCTGGAAAAAAAATGTTTATAATTCTTGCATCATTTTCTACACTGAAGTTTCTGTGCTTAATCACAGGCTGTTTCACATACAGAACCCCAAAAAATTACACATTTTTCTTTTCTGTTCTTATTGAATATTAAATTTGTACAATATTCAAAACAGACAAAACTCTAATTGTGAAATGAATAAAACAGGTGATTTCAGGGTATAAATGGGTACTTGGGGGTTTTGGTTAGTACTTGCATAAATTTACTTTTAAAAATCAGGGCTTTGCTTTTGACCTACTTTGACAAGAAAAATTAAATTTCCCATTACCTAAGACAATTAGCACTAGAAAAAAATCAGTTTTATTACTTTAGATGTATGTGCACTTTCATTGTAAAGTAAATACAGTATCCTTGAAATAGTACTCCATAAGGACTTTTGTAAAGAGTGAAATGATTGTAGAGCATGGCCTTGGTCAATAATCAGTGTGCGGTATTTTGAAATAAATGGAACCTTCAGGGAATGCCATTGGCAAAATGCAATGCCATAGTCAAGATAAGTGGACACAAGAAATATATATGAGTGTTGGCAGAACCAGTATAGGAATATGATGCTTTATCCAGGAGGTATTTCTTAGATGTGCTAGATTAATTTTCAGATCAAAAGGTCTTCTGAACTTACTGTACTCTTTGATTGCGTCAATATTACAGTTCTTTAAACACTTGAAGCTGTCATTAGGCAATCAATGCCTGTCATATGAAGGGTTATATTCTTTGAAACATATAAATTTAACTTTTCACTTTGGTAGCAGATTGTATTCTGAAAGCAGAAAGTATCCAACTACATATTGAAACTTCTAAAAACTTTCAAAAGCATCTTTCTCTTTGGAAGCTAAGAAATACATTTCTACTGCTGCAATGGATCACTCTTTAAACCCACTTGGAATTCAGAAGTAAACACACCACTGAAGAAAATAAAGCATAGTTGTCTAATGGGGGAAAAACGTTTATATTAATAACCATTAAAAAATGTAAAATGACACAGCTTGATTTAATTCTACCAGAAAAAGTGCAATGCAGATTTTTGAATCTATATACTGTATGTATAGACTTTTTTAACTGTTGGCAGTTAGTGCTATGTTTGATATATTTACAAAATGCTCTGTTGACAAGGCAATGCTACAAAGTAGTTTACTAAATACTACACAGGATTTATAAGTTATTAAATGAGTAACCTTTGATATGTTCCTTGACATTAATAAGCATGTTCATGGATCACAATAATTATCTTATTTTGATACTTGTTCAGAACAGTATAATGTGCAAACAAAGCATACCAATATTGAAAATCCAAGCCACCTATATTGGACGATGTACACCAGGTCTTTTGATGTTTTAATTAGTCCTAACAATGTATACTAATATAATTAATACATATTTTGGAAGTTTATTTGTCTGATTAATATCATTTCCTTTATAAACAAATATAACTATAAACTGTTTTCCATAGTATAGCAGATCTTCAGTATTGAGTTAAATGCAGTATTAGCCTAAAAAATTTAATAATGATTCCAAGCATTTTTCTGCTTTCTGTGATGGCAAGGGTGGAAATCAGCTTTTGAAGACCCGTGAAGTAATTTATGTTGTACACTTGGAAACAGCCCATGCATCATTCTATATTCCAGTCTCTCAGATTGTTGATGTGGCATCGACCTGTACTATAGCGACCATCTCTTGATGTCACTCACAGGGATTCACTCTTTCTTAACACAAAAAATATTAATGATTAGTTAACGTTTCATTTCAGCTAGACAAACATCTGGTTGAGTAAAGCTCACTTTTATAGCTCCCAAGTCAAACTCCATTACAGTTAATCTTCAGCTCTTAATTCAACTTCACTGCAAAGAGGTATTTGCTCATAGTTGGGCTAATGACAAAAGGGAACTTATAGGAGGAACTGTAGCAGACAACAGAGGGGTATCAGAGCAGATTGTTGGTTGTATAAAATTATAATGGAAGGGTTATTGTTAGGGTTTTACATTCTCATGAACTTTATAGATATACAATGTAGATAAGTGCAGCATTTCAATTGATGATCAGTGCATAACTTTATCCATTATGACTTACAAATGAGCGGTTTCTATCACCCATTATTACCCTTTGAGCCCCTGCTAGGCATCTGACAGTCTGAGAGATAATAGCAACATGTGGCTTAATTTTGATTTTGATTTAATTTGCCGGATTGTTGTGTGGAAGTTCATACTATAATAAGTGCTTTACAGGTCAGGTCAGTATTTCAGTTGCTAAGGGAATTAAGCTTGGCTTGCAAGTTGAAATGAAAAGCTGCAATACAAACTTTGTCTGAGAATACCAAAGTACATTGAAAAGTATGTATGTGTGATGCCAGATACTTTTTCTTTTGGATAAGTTTAATGTTATCAGGGAGACTCCAATACCCATGACTTAATGGGAATCAAGGTGAGGTGAATTAATTGAACTAATTTATTATACATAAAATAGTACATGTAATAATTTTATATGAAGTTAGGAAGTTGCCTATTTAGCTCTAGTTATCCATCAGATAAGATTCTCTTTGCATTCAATTTAAAATGTAATTATACAGTTTATTGGACTTGTTGTTCCTCAGAGACAATTGGAAGACGATGTTTTGTTTGTTAAATGTGTGTGCTTATCAATGCCTGTTTCATGTACTACCATTAATAACAGCACCATCAGAGAACATTTTATTGATAAGGGGAATACAAGTTTTGTGTCAGAGTGGTCAAAGATTACAGCTTGTTGTTGACTTTAATTTAAGAAGGAGGGCATGATGGCAGTCAGTGCTGCTGCCTTACAGATAAAGAAACGATCTGTGTGGTATATGCATATTTTCCCAACATGTAGATTTTTATTCTGGTAGTCTGATTTTTTTTCCACATGCATTTTATGTTCATATTACATTGAATGTTGCCTCTATATTGATTAATTTTAATGTGTCAATTTGCAATTGGCTTTGTCTTTCCTTGACTTTGAACAGGAATTGGCAATTTCTGTAAAAGGATGAATATAAAACAATAAAAACAAAAAGGGAAGTCACACATGAACCCTTTATTAGCAAAACAAATAGCAAGTTTGCCACTTCATATTTTGTCGAAGCCACTCTCAATCTGTAAATAAGAGTGCTATAATTAAATATGATTGTTCTTACTCTCAAATTAAAATAAGCTTAAAAATGAAATCAAGTGAGCATTTTTGTTTTAAAAATGTGTAATGATGACACTTTTTTATTTTACAATTAGAATTAAAAGTTTACATGTACTGTATTACAAGTATCTAGGTTCTTAACTCAAGCATGATTAGTTGTGTAATCTAGGTGTAAATTCAGATGGACTCTGGTCTCTCATTACCCAATACACATTTGACAAAATCTTGAATCTAATGGTTACACTTTTATCTAAGAAAACTGAAGCACAAAAGCTCCCAATATAAATTAGCTGGCTTTTCATGTCTAATAGAAAGATGAAAGAGTTACGGCTAAACCAAATAAAAATTAAGATAAATAAACATTCAAAACCTCTACTCTGTTATTTTCTTCCTGTAAATGTTATAATGGTGCATCTCTGCATTTATTTACTAGTCTTAGAATTAAATATTGTGCATGCCAGCAATAGTAACATGAAGCACAAAAATAAGCACATCAATAAATATATAAAATAATGACAGGATTGTTATATACTGTGCACAAATCAATCTGTCATTTACACACCTCAGAATTTTAACTTGCTGGGATGAAGGATGCTCTTTGTGATTTTTTTCCTTTTTTTCTTGGCATTTTTATTCGCTATTTGTCAGCGTCTCTGCACATTCACAGTTAGTCAGCCATATGATTCTTTGGGTTGTTTACCTACATAAAAGAAGCAGAAAAGTTGTGCTGTTTCTGCTGTGCTTCCTGGGTGAGCTATCTAGTTGTTTTATTCTACCAGGAAGTGACTTTTTTAAGAGACTCACCTGCTGATAAGAAATGATGTACAGTAAGGTTGGCATCAGCAGACGTTTCCTTCCTTCAGCCTGCAGAACAACTGAACCAGACCAAACAAACAGAAGATGTATTCTGTCAGAAAATTATTTGGCATTCTCTTTCATGCCTCAGAAGGAGCATGTACCTGTCAGTTATCAAAGACATAGGCTTTTGGCGGCTAGGATTTCTTGCTCTCTTTGACTAGCCTTGATCTAAGACTTCTGAGGAAAGATGTGTGTCCTCACTCCACTTGGGAGACCATATTCTATTGTAAATTCATTTCCATATATTGTATATAATAAATCCCTTCAGATGAACTTTACACAGTTAAATTATAAAGTAAAACTGAAGATCCCTAATCAGCTGAGACAACTGTAACATTAATTACGGATAGGAAGCACATTGTGGGTACAGGTCCTAAACCTATTAGGCATAAATTGTCATCAGGTGCCTAAACTGAGGCACTGTAATGATTCCAATATTATTCCAGTATTTCTTTCACTTAAGTATAGTACTGGTAAGTTGTGAATTCATTGTTCATGCAAATGGTAGACAAAGCTTTCATTCATTTGGAGAAGTACTGCTTGATTTCTAGAGGGCACTACAGTGTTGCCCCACTGATATCAGGGTAAATTTTGTAATATACTTGAATATATGACTCCAGGGTTCTCAGATCAAATTCCTTATTCTGTCACCAGCTATGCTAAGTTTGAATATTCTGTCTGTTTCTTTGTGGGTTTTCCTTTAGGTACTCCACTTTATATCCCAAATCCCAAAGACATGTACAGCAGTTTAGTTTAAATGGACAATGCTAAACTGTTCTTTTGGATTTGTAGGTGATTTAGGATCTATGATGGACTGGCGTCCCATTCTGTGCAGGTTATTAACTTCTGCCAGATGCTGGTAGGTTAAGTTCTGGTCCCCCCTACAGTCTTGAATAGGATTAAGCTGTTTTAATAAAATTATATTATGTTGTTTGTAAAATATAGGAAATGTGGCCCAATTTATTTTATTAATTGAATAAAACCACCTTTTCTAATGCTGAAATATTCCAATAAGGACCAAAAGGCAAGCACATCACAGGTCCTCAAGTTCAGACTCTTTTCCCTGAACTGCTATGTTATGTGAAAAATAAAATGTGTCTATAGAATGCTAATTACGTCCATCATATCCTCTAAAATATCAAGGACTATAAAACCTCCTTATTTTGCAAAAGCATCAGAAAATAATTCTATATGTAGCAAATATATTAATAAATTATATATAGTGATTGTGCACTGTTTTTATATTATCTTATACAGTTTGTATTTCTGTTCCTTATCTTTACAATTTAAAAAGGCATCTAGTCTAGAATCCACCTTGATGTGAGCAGATTGTAAAAGTTGTTCACAAGGATAATATTTTAAGAATGAACTGGAAATGAAATTGCAAAATAAAAGAATAATCATTTTAACAGGCAGCAGTCTGAACCAGAATGTCAAAAAGAAACCACAGCCCATTTAATTGGACATATCAGGGTTGTGGGAAGAAGTTATGAGTTCAATTTTTGTCGAGTTTCAGTTTTAAGTGATTATGTCATTTCACTCCACAGACAGCTGAAAGTGGCAATTGTGCACCCAAAAATGTCCACTACATATGCTGATATTTGCATCTATCTCTCTGATTTTTCTTTACAACTCTGGTAAATCATAAAGTGTACTACTACTCAACTTTCTGCAAACAAATCACAATATCTTCTTCAAATAGCAATGACAGTCTGCTGCTCATTCTTTATTGCTCCAGTACAGAATACAGCACCATCGAGACTCACTTTTGGTACCTACTGGGGTGTTGCATCACTCTTAGCACCCCCTCTTCTATAAACACACGAGAGTGTAACACATCATAGATAAGAATATTCAAAGTGATAAATAATTATGTTTCCTGCACCTTTAAAAGCAGAATCTCTCTCCTTCACTCATATACCCTGTGTCTTAGAACCAGATAGGCTTATAGGAAATAACTACTCAGGGAAGATACCAGGAACCACCCTTTCCTATTCTGAGATAAAAAAGAAATTAGCACAGTTCTCTGTGTCACTCAGGCTCAATTTGTTTTACCATTTTTATGAAATTGTTAGTTAGACCAAATGTTTTATAAGCACTAAAAAAATTCCCTTGCATTAAACAAAAATTGAGTTGGCACCTTAAATTATTTAGATGCACCATGAAAGGAAGAGAAGCAAAAATCATAAGCTAGTTTATTTTAAATTTTCATGAAGTGGTGTGTATAATGTAAGGCACAAGAAGATATCTCAGCCAAGCAGCTCCTATCTTTTCTTGGAGACCTACTGGTCATCTGACTGAATAAAGCAAAGACAGTATTGTCTGGTAGAAATGTGAGAGCCAAGAGTGGAGTGAAAGCAGTTATTGTGTAGGTATGCACAGAAATAAAAATATATACAGTAGTTAGATCAGTGATATCTGGTGTTGGTTTGCTTTAATCATTGTCTGAAGTGAGCTTGTACTCATAAATACTCCCTAACAGTACTTTACATTTTGCTGTTTGAGATGCCAAGATTATTTCCAGTGTAAATGTAGTGTTTGAAGTCAAATGGTTCTTAGTAGTGTTGGCGGTTTTACTTCAACTCTCAATATTATAGTCACATTCTCCTTCAGTACTCTGTACCAGCACTTCTAACAACCTCTTGTTACAGTAAAATATGTTAACTGGCAGCTGTCTCATGAGAATTATAGTGAAGGGAATGCACTCAACCTGGTCTCTTACCAACAGGCTCTCCATTTCCTAGCTTATATGAATACAAGGTAGCCAGCCCCCCATTGCTAAAAAAGCAGGAACATTGTGTGTACCGCCTCTTCTTTTTTCTATTTCAACCACTTCCTTTTCCTAATGAGGTACTGATATTGTAAGCAGAAAGTATTTCATAATCAGTTTCAGAATAGTAAAACGTGTCTATTGTGAATATAGCATATTGTTCAGTATATATATATTTTTTAGAAATAAACAAAAAAAAATTAAAATAACTAGTTTGATATCTGCTGTCTGTTTCTTGGTAATTTTCACAAAAATACAAATATGACGATCATTATGAACTTGTACAGGTCCTCACCTATTCAGTTTCTGTTCTCGATATCTTGCTGAGGCACATTGACACACTTCTAATCTGCTACACCATTATTTGGAAAAAGATAAAGATGGTGGGAGACTGGAATCTTCATATTAGCTGTCCAGAACATGGACTTATATTCAAGAATGCCTAGAAAGTAATGGATGGCTGGTTGGCTTAGGCCTCCAGTTAAGACTATGAACCCCACTAAGTGTTTTTGGAATGTTTTTTTTCCTTTCCTCTGTTGTTAACTAGCTATATGTCAGTCATTATGTTTAATGATAGTCAAATTAAAATTGCTGTCTTTTACTATTCAACATAACTTGTGTGTTCATGAATATACTGTAGTTGAATTATTGTGCAAGTTCTCTGCGTGCATAGTCAGTGACGGGCATTATAAAAAAATAATTTAGTTGTAAGGACTAAGATTAAGGAGCACAGTTAAGAAGTACAGGTTTCCTTGTTATAATATGCAAAGAATTTGTCTTTATGTCTCAGTAATCATTTTTCATCTGATTTCAAACTGCCCATGTCAAAAGGCCTCTTTATGTACAAAAACAACAATGAAAAACACATTATATACATCTGTGTGTGTCTTTTAGCAGTGCTGTATATTTGCTGACATTTTGTGGATGGGAGAAGCTGACAGAATCCATGGTGAATGTCCAGCCTGAAGGCCTTGTCTTTCTGTCGGCACAGCTAGACATAGGTAACCCTCCAGCAGTGATGTCTGAATTTTACCACACTTCAAGGCTGACAGAGATTGCTTTTTGTACAGTTTTTAGCCTTGAGCCAAGTAGGCTTGGATTGTGGTCCACAGATTCCAAAAAAGACCATCAAAAATTAAGTAGTCTTTGCTGAGTATTATACTGTGCTTAGCTGGCCAAAGCTAAATAATCTCCACTCTGATTTGTATACTTAAAAAGAACAAATTAAGACATAAATAATTATGGAAAACTATTTTAACAAAGACATGAAATAAAGTATATTGCAACATACATATAACATATGAAAAATGATTTTACTTGTTCTTTAAATTTGGTTCTTTACTTGTAATTAATGGTAATCCTGTATTTTTTTTTCCTATTAACATTTCAAAGTCCAATTTAATTAACACACAACTTGGTAAGTATGGAGATTTGTTTTTAACAGCTATATAAATTCAAATTTTCATATCGTGAATGGTGTTACTATAATGGGCAAAAAAATGTTTGCACTTTTTGAACTACTCAGACAACAGCCCTTCTTAAAATCTTGCCTCTATAAACGTTTTTTGAAGATTTTTTTATTAAAAAATTAAAGAAAATGGTTTTGTCTCAAGAAGCCATTTTAAGTCAAGGCCAACAGTGTAGTCAGCTTACATATGGGTTGGCTTTTTTATTCTGACCAGGTGGAGACTTATCAAGATCTTTTAAACCATGAACACTTAAAACTTTTGATCCATCCTGAAACAGATAATGCATTGGCCAGGTAATTTTTTGATATATATCATATGCAGTTATAGTGAGTGGTAGGTCATATCTCATTTGCCTGTAGTCAACAGCATGTTTTTCTGAAACACTTTGAGATTCTTCTCATCCCTAGGAAACCCACAAGTAGCTAGTGTGAAGATAAGGTCTAGTTTATAAATACACAAGAATAAACAGTATAAGTTATTACACTTGTTACAGAGATACACTTAAATATAACATGAAATGTTTACCCACATTTTTTTTTAAATTAGTGTTATTTGAATCCGTGTAAGGCCAAATCAGTACTAAGTAGTCATTTTTAAATAAAAAATACTATCCTGCCAAAATTGATTTTCTAGTTACAAAGCTAAAAGAATAAACAGTTTTTTCACAGGGAAGAAAATGCAGACAAATATAATTTCTGTTCAAAAGCATGTCATAGTAAATATTTTAACCTCACAAAAAGGCAGCAGCTGTGTCAACAATATGTAATAAACTATGTGTGATGTAGCATAAAAAGTAAATTATTCAACGTCTCAATCCAGTACCCTACTCTTGAAAAGGCAACGGTTTTCAATCACACACTTTTATCACATATTAGGAGTGCTTAATATGGAGACTGCCTTTAATCCTTAAAGCTCTGGCATAAGCTAGATAAAATGTACTTCTAAGAGAAGACTTACACTGCTGAAAGTAATTAAATAATAAAAACAGTGAACAGTGCACAGGAGACATATTTTACATTTACAGTATATGTTTTATCTTCTTTTTTTAGTATTTCACTTTATTTTTGCAATATTAATTGACAAATTGGACTGTAAATGCATTTTAATTTATCTTTAATAGTTGTATGTGTTACCAGAGCTCAAGTGGAATGAGTCAACTATGGATAAAACACACCACTGCATTCAGAAGCCGAGTTATTTGCTTGAGTCAACAAAGTTCTCTTTTTGCTTGACTGGCGAGATGGTTGCTTTCTGTGCTCAACATAGGTTGAGAACCTGGGTGCATGAGCTAGTAGAACAACGGGTACAGCTTATAATGGGAATGCCATTTGTGTGAAGTGAACACGGTAACATTACTAAACTACATCAATGACAGGTTGGACTTGTCTCATAACACAGAGGAACTATATAACAGAGGGTAGAGCAGGCTCTTGTTCTTTAAGAGACTGCATTCTGTTAATATGAGAAATGACATCCTTCACATCTTGTATAACTCTATGGTGGCCAATGCGATTTTCTACACTGCTGTGTGCTGGGCTAGAAACATCATTTCAAGAGAGGCCCACAAAATTAACAAGCTAATTAAAAGGGCAAGCTCAGTTATAGAACACACTCTGGACCCTGTGGAGGTAGTAGCGAAGGAGAAAATGAAAACAAAACTGAGTGCCTTTATGAATAATGCTGCACATTCTCTCTATGACACACTACCACCGAGGACTTTCAGCCAATAAATAATTCAGCAGAAGTGTGTCAAGAAACACTACAAGAGCTCCTTTACATACGTATAAGAAGCTAAATGCACCGAAAGAAGGTAATTCTATGCCAGGCCAGGGGGTGGTGGGGTGCACTAAACTTTCCTCTGTTTCCTCTGCACACCAGATATGGGAAAACCTACCTGATTTCTCTGCAAAGACATCACTTTCTGGTTCCAGCACCATGAAAGATGTCACTTCTGGTTCCGGTGCCCCGAAAGACATCACTTCCAGTTCCGGCGCCATCACAAAACATCACTTCCGGTCCCCGCATCCAAGATGACATCATTTCTGGGACCTGGTCTATAAAGACACAATTTTAACTCAATGAATCAGTTCAACTTAGGAACTCTACTTGTGCACTTCAGTGCTTATTTAAAACCATTGCAGCCAAGCATAATATATATAGTCAATAGTCACTTGGAGAAGGTTGGTACGCTCAGATAATGTGGTTGTTCAGCCGGACCTAAGGTTGCCGCTATATATATTTTACTGCAGTTTTCTGTATATAGAAACTGTAACTTTAATGGGTCTGTATTAAACCTGAAATGCAACACATTCTTATCATCTAAATTGTAAGTAAACAACAGGTGTGTTGTGGGATTTACTGTGAGGATTTTTCATGTTTCTCCAGAATTTGTATAGATATCCAATTAATATTATTCAGATTGGGTTTTTAAGAATGCAATAAGAAAATCTTTGTTGGTCTCTTTGAGAGTATTCTTTTAGAAAATCAAGTCCCATTTATTATATTGAGATGCATCAATCTTTTACCACCTACCTCAAGGGCATTCTTCACTAGAAGCCGGTGCTACCTAATGTTGGAAAATGAACATTTATAGTACTGTAATCCAAAGTTAGTTAGGAATCCCATACTTAAAATATTAAATTCAGCTACCTTTTATTCTACTATAGGATCTCTTGGAAACGGAGCCTATTCCAGAAGAATCAGTCATAAGACAAGAACCAGCCTTGGATGGAATGCCAGTCCATCATAAGATCAACTCATGCACACATCCACACTACTAACATTGGGTCAATACTGTCATCAAAATCAACTTAAACTGAGGAGAAATACGGATTTAAAATGCTGTTAGAAACCCAAAACAGTAAGAAGTACAAGAAAATATAAGTAGTCCTAATTTAATATATATACCTATGGGTTTCAAGAGGCACTTGATAGTCAGCAACATGATGTTGTGGAGAAGGGAATTCCATAGCTTGAGATCAAAAAATGAAAATAAATTATTCTATTTAGTATATCAAACCTGTAGTACAAAGAGTAGTCATTCCAGGTTGAAGATTATAAGCAGGTGCAAATGTATTCAAAATAGCACAAAACAAAGTATCCAGTAGGTAGACAGAAAGTCATACACTACACAGGCAAACAGTAGAAGAAACACAATTCCCTCTTTACACCTGCCATTAATTTGCAGTTTGTATCTGGATCGTGCCTGCACATAATTTTGCAGGTTCACATTTCTATCTAGCATTAAAAGAAAGACTGAGTGTCACCTTCCCTATGTAGAATTTAGATTGTCTTCTGCCTACATGGCTGTTGTAAACAGATAATTTTCATTTTTCTCTGCAAATGTAGTGGCTAATCTTTTTTTGACCACCTCTGAATGTAGTCTGAGTGATCTGATCACAAATGCATTTACACCTGGTTTTTATTGTGGTCTGCTGTTCTCGGATCATAATCAGATCAATGTTAATGCCAGGTATAAAGAGAACCAGTAGGCAGTAGGGAAACCGTACAAAGACATAGCAGAGGAGGAAGATATGCAGTGCTCAAGAAAAGTAGCTGAGCTCCTCCTTTATACACCCCCTACCAATTTCATCAAGCATAATCAGCATTAGTATTGCATAACAACAGCTATGAAAAGCAAAAGGGTAAGGGCAAATAGTAGGCACAAGGGCAGGCCAGGGGTTCCGAGTGAAAAGACTTCAGAATAAACACAATTCAGGCAAGGCAACTGTCTATTTACACATATGCAAGTAGACCAAGTGCTCCTAACATCAGGTTTAAGCAGAAGGTTCAAGTTCAAGGTTTAAGTAGAGGGTCCAACCCCACTTAGCTATTAGTACATATTGTATATGAAACCAATCCATTTTTGGTAATTGAGACAGTAAGAAGCCTGAGTGAACCTCCTCTTATTTAAAAAAGTCAGTCCTTGACATATTGCTCATTAACCGTTTAACAGTTGAGGTTGGCCAATTGAAAGGGTCACAGCACATAAAATAGAGAACGTCTGCTACAGGATCAGATATAGCTCCCTATATGAGGGAATTAATGAAAATCCAAGCAATATATTTGAATCAATTTCCATAGGGTGAGTCCCAGTCAACTCCTAGCTCCTACTTTTAATTGTAAATGATTTGACTCATTAAGGAGAAGATAGCCGAAAAACAGAATTTCTTTGTATTTTCTGTATGAGACGATACACTGTGATTTTGTCATCATATATTATGTTGGTAGATATTATGGGATGCATCCATTTTTATAAACTGCTTAATCTCTTAAAAACTGTTGAGATATATCGTTTGTTCCATCGTTCCTAATCTCTATGCAGTGTTCGAATTTGGACTTGAACCCAATGTTACAGAGCTGTGAAGCAGTATTTTAATTACTGCTCCACTATGTATTAATCTAATAAGATAGATACAGTATATGGCGATAAAGTGGGTAAGAGATTATTCATCAGGTTGTTTACAGGTCAGTTTGTAGGATTCCTTTGTATAGCATATGAGGAGAGCAACATGTGGTTCTCCACTTAAGTGAGGGTAGACAGTAACGCAAACCTCAGATGCACCACATCAGGTATTTCAAAGTATGAACTTCAGCCAGATTTGAAATCGCATAGCCACCATTGTCCAGATGCATGATCCATAGAACTTTGTAGGGCTCTACTAATTTCTAGTGCTCACTTGATAAAGCAATATTCTTTTCTCAGTGGTGGAAAAGCTACTAATAAATTTAATATTCTTTATTAATCCCTGAAGGGAAATTGCCTTTTCCCATGACCTTTGGGTCAGAGCACATGACCTTTGGGTCAGATATTGTACAGTCACCTTGGAGCAATTTTTAGGTTAAAGGCCTTGCTCAAGGGCTCAGTGGAGTAGAATCCCTTCCAGCAGTATCAGGGCTTGAACCAATAACTTTCCAAATACCAGCACAGATCCTTAGCCTCAGAGCCACCACTCCAATTACACAATGCTAATGTCAAAGAGACTGATGAAGCTGATATACAGTTTATTCTTCTGATATGCTGTATTACCAAAAGCCCAATACTAATTCTTTTTTATTTACAGTAAAATTAACTTTGGGTTGGAAAGGTTTATGACACAGCTGCATGCAGCTGGAAATGTACAGTGAGTCTTCTTCTTTTACTCGACTGTAGACTCAAGAACTTGTCCGCTTTTGGGTTAATAAATTACCTTTGGGGATGTCAGTTTAATTGCAAAACAAACCATTAAGTTTTAACTATACTGCTGACATTAAGGGTAATAAGCTTAGAAAATCAGAAATGAAGATGATGAAACCAAGGAAGGAGCTAGAAGCATAAGGGAACAGGAGAATGAACAGTGATTTGAAATCTGTACAAGGAAGTTCCAATTTCTTACATAAGAAAAACTAACAACACTTTTTTGTATTTATTTTTGTCTGGCTATTATTATGCTTGTTCTTCACATTTTAATGTATTTAATTCTATTTTTAACGTGTAGGTAACCAATAAAACTTATGATCCCTGATGAAAATATTGCAATGGACTTGTAGGCCCAGGGCTGGATCAGTTCTTGTGTTGGATGCTGCCTGGATGGTCCTAGGCTCCCAAATACTCTGAACTGGATTGAGCCCACCAAATTCACTTTTGAAATAATAGCTGTTTTTATTTTGTAAATGAGTTTTGAAAATGTTTACACATTAGGCAAAAGCACAATGATCATCCAGGAAGTTGGTAAATTTGTATCTTATCTTATCCTATCTAAACATTTTAAGCAGAGATATTTAAAATCCACTCAACAAAGACCAAACATTGACCTCATGAATTTTGAAAGTTTATTCTTCATGTAAAAGTGTACAGGTATGTATCATCTTTAGTAGTATTTATGAAATCAAGCAATAAGACTTGTTAATGAATTGTAAGTCACTGATTGCAGGCACACTGCATTATTATTATTTATGTTGTAGCTACCACTCCAAACAATGTTTATAACATGGATATGACAGCCGACATCTCAAATGTGTTACACTCCTGTAGTGGAAAAAAGAAAGTGTTGAAATGGGCTAAGGAATGCAAACCCCATACACTGGAGTATTAGAAGAATATACAGTAGTCTGATAAATCCTGCTTTCAGAGGATCCTATTGGCAGAAGAACCAGATTATGGTGAGAACCTTGTGTACTTTGATCCGTGTTACTAAAAGTGAGCAATGCAGGCTTCTGGCAGCAGTGCAGGGTGATTTCTTAATGCACACATTGTTTTTCTTAATACAGGTAGAAAACTTAAAGTTCATTTGTGATAAGATACAATCCTCCATCTCCATATCTAAGCTCATGGTCACTTCCAGGAAGAAGATACAGTAATTTGCAACTGCAGGTAAAGAGTTGAGCAGCTTCCCATGGAGGAGGACTTTAAGTACCTTGACGTCTTATTTTTGACTTCTAATCTTATTGAAGTAGGGAAAGAGGTGATTGTGAGATATAACAAATACATAAAAAGTCAAACCTTACTCCATAAAAAATGCACAAAGTTGTGTAATGAGTGTTAAAAATCTGCCTTTGTACTTCCATACAAATGGAAGTTTGGTGATGGGGTCAAACATTCATTTTCAAGTTCAGATTTTGATTCTTTGAGAATCTAAAAATTGTGTGAAGTAGATTTTCACATTCTGTCTCTCTGTGTGGCTTGGTTTGTGTGTGAAAAATCTGGTCGGTGAAAAATTCATATTCATTTTCATTTTTTAAAATTAAAATTTTTGTAAGAAAATAATGCAGTTTTTGTGTTGTGTAGAGTTTGGATGGCTACATCATAGTAAAGATACAGAAACAAATGCAGAGATGTATAAACAAATTTATAAATGCAGAGACCTACATATAATTATAACTTCCCCAAAAATTGACCTCTCTTCTTCAAAGAAACTGCATTGTGTTTTCCTTATTACAGTCTCAAGGTCTATTGTTATCTAATTTGATTCAGTATTCATCCCCATTTCCTCCAAAAACCATTTGACCTATGTCCAATGATAACTGCCATAGAAAATGTTTAATTTAACTAGGAGATTGTTGTAGTCTACTTCATTTATTCATGGGATTAGGTCTACTGATTTCCAATTTTTTTTTATTTTTGCACAAGTAGTTTTTGATATTCCCTACTGGTCAAACATTCTAGAACACCTTAGTTTTTCCAATTTTTCCTCAAATTTAATCAGTTGAAATGCAATGAATTACCTAAAATGGTAAAAATGTAAGCAGCAAACTGCCAGAGATTTAAATTTAAAGTTTAGGTTAGCAAAAACTGAAAAAAAAGGAAATTTCAGAATATTATAAATGGGCCTTCTTCAGGGAACAACAAATAGGTTACAACCTTTAGATATTCTGCAACAATAAAGTAAAGTAAGTTTTGCGGATTGAAGCAAACAATTTTCACAGGTGTCCCAACTTCTGTTGATTACTTAAGCTTCTGTCTGTCTTAAAGCAAAGTTGGAACAGACTGTGTTACTGCAACCCCTGAAATACTACTTAGACAATTTTCCAGTGATTGTGGCAAGAAAAGGGCAATTAACAAATGAAACGAGACAGAGCATTATTACCCTTAAAAGTGTAGGTCTTTCATTTAGAGAAACTGCAAAAATAAAAATTAAAAAAAGAAAATCAAAGTGTCAGTCAGTATGTTGTCCTTCACAATAAAAAAAAATTTGGAAACGGGAAGAAACTCTGACAGGAGGAGATCTGGCAGATGCAAAGTTACAACCCAATCAGAAGACAGGTCTCTAGGGGTCACCAGCTTGCACTGGTGGTAATTCATCCATCCATCCATCCATTTTCCAACCCGCTATATCCTAACTACAGGGTCACTGGAGCCAATCCCAGCCAACACAGGGTGCAAGGCAGGAAACAAACCCCGGACAGGGCGCCAGCCCACCGCAGGTGGTAATTCATATCTTATCAATATGAACTACCAGTTTAAAGTACTGGGAAACAGAATTCTTTTTTGTAAATACTGTAGAGAGGGTCTGAAAAAAATGACATTGCCCTTATTGTTTAAACAATAAATAGAGCAAAAGTAAAGAAACTAAATATTTAGAAATAGAAGTATTTCATTGTTAAAACTGCTATTGACCTTGTGCATTGGGAGCTAGTGTTTCACCAGTACTTAAGCAAGCGCAGTTACAGTGTTTGAAGCTTAAATACAGGTACATACTGATCACTGTACCCTCTGTTTCTTGCCAAGCTTTAAATCTGTGATCTGATCAATAATGTGTAGCTCATTACTAAAAAACTTGACAGCACTGCTTTGAGAACTGTGCTGTTGCACAATAATGCTTTGTACTTCTTCATTATTATTTTGAAATTACTGTAATAAGCCATTAAAGTGTTATTAAACTCATAAAGCTTTATTAAACTTACAAGTAGTGCGATGAAGAAAATAATGATGCTTCCATGTCATGTAAGAATATAATAATAATTTTAAAATATTTTTAAAATAATTTAAAAATATAATATTACTTTGTATTTATTTGCTTGTCAAACTAATAAGAAAAAAACTTTTTTTTTTGTATATGCTGCAATAATCCACAAAATATCTGAGCAGGTTCGCTTTACAAATGGGAATTTGATGCATATACTATAACAAATGGGGCGGCACGGTGGTGCAGTGGTAGCGCTGCTGCCTTGCAGTTAGGAGACCTGGGTTCGCTTCCCAGGTCCTCCCTGCGTGGAGTTTGCATGTTCTCCCTGTGTCTGCGTGGGTTTCCTCCGGGTACTCCAGTTTCCTCCCACAGTCCAAAGACATGCAGGTTAGGTGGATTGGCAATTCTGAATTGGCCCTAGTGTGTGCTTGCTCTGTGTGTGTGTCCTGTGGTGGGTTGGCGCCCTGCCTGGGATTGGTTCCCTGTGTTGGCTGGGATTGGCTCCAGCAGACCCCCATGACCCTGTGTTCGGATTCAGTGGGTTGTGTATGTGTCATTGAAATTTTAATAGGAATTCAAATAGAAATCTGCTCGGACCATTCTTGGAAATGCTTAAAGCATGTCTGTGGGGACAAATGATCTATGTGCTCTATAAAAATATACAGCAAATTAGAAGCGATTCAAAGTAACTACTGATGCTTCTAAAACTGATTAGTAACAAGAAACACCATTCAGTTGAGAGCTCTGCAAAAAAAGCATATACAATTCAGTTTATCAAATGGTACAGAAAAAGAGGAGTAGCTCTTTAATTACTCAATTATTAAGGCGAATAAAACGAACAACGTGTTTCTTTAATGAACTGATGACTCAGAATGAATCCATTGTGAATATGTGGTGTACAGGTATGAGAGTGAATATGATTGACCAGCATCTCAGTAGCTAATTAATTCTTAACTCACTTCATTCTCATCACAAACATGGAGGATTTTCATCACAATCATGGAGAAAAGGCTAATAACATTTTAACTCAACAAAGACATAAGAAAAAGGCACAGAATGCAATTGCAGAAACA
Source organism: Erpetoichthys calabaricus (assembly GCF_900747795.2). Lineage (NCBI taxonomy): Eukaryota > Metazoa > Chordata > Cladistia > Polypteriformes > Polypteridae > Erpetoichthys > Erpetoichthys calabaricus. Next base: position 157,918,681 of record NC_041396.2, read on the forward strand.
AATAAACTACAACTAAATCGTCTAGAGCGGTGTTTGGTAAACTATGGTTTTTAACCCATTTTGGGTCACAAAACATCTCTTATTGGGTCGCATTACAAATTGTTAAGAGCAGTTTGTGGAACACTCCGCGATCTGTTGACACTTGCATAGCTGAAACAAACCCCTTAGCCCAAGTTTGTTGGTAATTATCCATGAGATAACCACCACCCCACAGGACAGCAATTGGCGGTAATTCTTCAAGAGGAAAACACGATAATCAGCCACTGTTCCACGGAGGTTGCAAACATGAAAAAGGCAAAATTGGGTCATGTGAAAAAAAGTTTAGAATCTAGAGCATAGCTTTAGGTTGCATTGTTTTTTTGACAAATAAAGGCACGCAGGCCAAAATAAATCATGGGATTTCTTTTAATCTTTTCACATTATTAAACTCTTTGCAATGGCAGAAATGAAACCCAATACTAAATATACATTTAAGTGAATATTTTCCTTATTTATATTTTTATGAATTGTAAAATTAAATAGAATAGATCCTACAAGTATTTCACAATATATCACTAATTCTAGTTCTGGGTCGCAGGAGCCTAGGGTATATCCTGACACTCAAGCGTCCACAATCCAGTTGAGATGTTGGTTGATCATAGTCACTTACACGCCCCATATATTCATACTGGATTCTTTCTGAGACATCAGTTCATCCAAGATACCCATTGTTTGTTTGATCTGCCTTCAGTGATTTTACTGTTCATAATGTATTAAATGGTGTAGATACTTTACCTTTAGCATTAGGCTGAATTTCTGCCATTGCAAATGATTTAATAATGTGAAAAAATTGAAAATGTTCCATGATTTATCTTTGTCTGTGTACCTATATTTGTCAATAAACAATGCCGCCTGAAGCCATGCCCTGGAGGGTTTATTTGTAGTTTGTTTATCCTGAAGCTGTACTTGTATGTGGTTTTTATCATTGAATATTGCCATTAACTGAAATAATAAGCATATTGTTAAAGCACCTGTGACCCAGCAACCTTCTTGTACAGTGTCACTTTAGATCACAGAGTAGACAATTGTTTTTTAAAAACATATTGCAGATTTCACAGCCGTGCCACCATAAGTTGGGCTGCATTAGACAAGTGCACATTACAGAGCAACACATTTAGATTTAGAGTTCTGCATCATGAAAGCAAATCAAAAACTAAACTGTGATGAAAATATTTTTGTTACAGAATTTATGAAGCCCAATAAAATGGAAGCAGCAGCCTGTGGCTGCATTTGCTGGCTGGCATATTCTGCTCCTAGCTGGTCTGTGTGTTTTATCAAAAAGTTCTGTAAGTGTAAAATACAACAAAGTGATATATGTTGTCTTTTTTTCTTCATTGCCTGAGGTGTAGCACCAGTTAGATTTGTGACTTATACCTCTGTGTCAGATGGAGCAAGCACTTGTACTTGTAATACTCCCTATCCAAAATACTGTACTGAAAAAGCTGAAAGGCTGGTGCCTGGAAACTTATTCCTCAAGACAATTGTAACACTCCAGGCTCCTTCTGGGACTCCAGTTTTCTCCTGCTGTCCGCAAACATGGTATGTCTTTTGAATAGGAACAGTATATTGACCTAGTATGGATGTAAGTCTGAAAAGTAAAGACATCCTGACTAGTACTTGTTCCTAGCAGTATTGATACCTTTCAATGCTAGGCATTGAATGAATATTCTTTTCCATTATACTGACTGAACATTTTCCCATAAAATGGTAAAATCTTAATTATTACTTTGACGATAGTATGTCAGTTGTTATTCATTTTTTGCTTAACTGTATAAATATAGTTTAGTCTAATTCTAATGTTCACAAGGCATCCCACAGGCTATATCCATCCTGCAGAGTACTTTAATCTGGTTAGCTGCTCATTCTACACAAACACAGAATCATTTGCATTTATTTGCTTACTAGATGCAGTTATCCAAAGCAACTTATAAGAGAGTTCAATATAGTCAAGTAAACATCAGTCTGCGTGACTATTTGAGAACAAATGTTTTAGGAGAAGGGAACAAAATTCATCACAAGTGAAGAGCTCAGAACAAAATATAAGCTAGTTATAATTCCCAGATTTACAAAGTCTATCAGTAAGACAAGAATTCATCAACAAAGAGAGTTTTCAAATGCTTCTTAAACACATTGAGGAAGTCAAGATTTCAAATGCAGGTGGGCAGCTCATTCCCTCAGCTTGAAAATAGTCTGGATAGAGATTTGATACTCTTTGAGGTTGCATCACCAGCCGGTCTTAGTGGTTGAGAAAGAACATAGGACCTCACAGGTGTATCTATATACATGCATACTGACTTATTGACTACTCTGTATGCATACATCAAGGATTTGAATTTAATATATGCAGCTATAAGAAGCCAGTGTAGTGATTTAAAAAGAGAAGTGACATTTATCTGCCTCGACCAGTTGAACACCAGACATGCCGACGCATTTTGAATCATCTGCTGAGGTTTGATGACACTTGCCAGTAGTACTGCCAGCAGAGAGTTGCAGTAGTATAGCAGTGACAAGCCTGGAGCAGGAGTTGTGCTGCATACTCTGTCAGATACAGTCTAATTTTGCAAATATTGAATAGACTGAATCTAGAAGACCGAGAGACCATAACAACATGATCCTTGATGGACAGCTGGTCATCAATCATAATCCCAATATTGTGTACAGACTTGGCGGGTGTTAGCAATAATGAGCCAAGCTGAAAAGATTGTCCATCATTACCAGGTTGAGCTGGAGTTCCTTCAATAAGTTGCAATATCAGTGAGACATGTAGAGATTCTAACTGATACTGTGACATCCCCTGGAGGGAATGACAGGAATATAGATAGATAGATAGATAGATAGATAGATAGATAGATAGATAGATAGATAGATAGATAGATAGATAGATAGATAGATAGATAGATAGATAGATAGATAGATAGATAGATAGATAGATAGATAGATAGATAGATAGATAGATAGATAGATAGATAGATACTTTATTAATCCCAAGGGGAAATTCACATACTCCAGCAGCAGCATACTGATAAAGACAATATTAAATTAAAGAGTGATAACAATGCAGGTATACAGACAGACAATATCTTTGTATAATGTTAACATCTACCACCCCGGGTGGAATTGAAGAGTCGCATAGTGTGGGGGAGGAACGATCTCCTCAGTCTGTCAGTGGAGCAGGACAGTGACAGCAGTCTGTCGCTGAAGCTGCTCCTCTGTCTGGAGATGATACTGTTCAGTGAATGCAGTGGATTCTCCATGAATGACAGGAGCCTGCTCAGTGCCCATCGCTCTGCCACGGATGTCAAACTGTCCAGCTCCATGCCTACAATAGAGCCTGCCTTCCTCACCAGTTTGTCCAGGCATGAGGCGTCTCTCTTCTTTATGCTGCCTCCCCAGCACACCACTGCATAGAAGATGGTAGAACATCTGCAGCATCTTGTTTCAGATGTTGAAGGACACCAGCCTTCTAAGGAAGTATAGTCGACTCTGTCCTTTCTTACACAAAGCATCAGTATTGGCAGTCCAGTCCAATTTATCATCCAGCTGCACTCCCAGGTATTTATAGGTCTGCACCCTCTGCACACAGTCACCTCTGATGATCACGGGGTCCATGAGGGGCGTGGGCCTCCTAAAATCCACCACCAGCTCTTTGGTTTTGCTGGTGTTCAGTTGTAGGAGGTTTGAGTCACACCATTTAACAAAGTCCTTGATTAGATAGATAGATAGATAGATAGATAGATAGATAGATAGATAGATAGATAGATAGATAGATAGATAGATAGATAGATAGATAGATAGATAGATAGATAGATAGATAGATAGATAGATAGATAGATAGATAGATAGATAGATAGATACTTTAGGTTCCTGTACTCCTCCTCCTGCCCACTCCTGATGCAGCCCACGATAGCAGTGTTGTCAGTGAACTTTTGCACATGGTAAAATATCAGAATATCTACATTTCATCATCATAGCACTTATAAGAGAAACCATTAAACTGGATGATAGGGCCTAATCAGGAGGTTTATAGAGAAAAGAGGGCTCAGCACAAGTCCTTAGGGCACTCCTATGCATGTTTGGTGCACCCTTGACATTTCTCCACACCAGGACACATAGCAGGATCTGTCCAAGAGGTTGGACTTAAACCAACTAAGGGCAGTCTCAGTGATGAAAAGTCAGAGAGGATGGCATGAAGGATATGGAAGTTAAACATGTCGAAGGCAAAGGAGAGAGCTAGCAGGATGAGGACAGATGACATGTTGGTCACTCTAGCTTGCTGTAACATATTGATAACGGTAAGTAGTCTGATCTGTAGAAGAATGGAAGAGAGTTAATTAGAGATAGCACATACCAGTGTTTGGGCTAGAAAGGATAGGAGAGAGACTGGTTTATATTTGAATGAGGACAGGGTTCCTCATGGGTCCCATCTCATGGGTTATATCAAACCCAGGGGTCTAGCCAGAGATTCATTTCAGAGAGGGATGAGAAAGTACATGAGTCATAATCCATCTAAGATTAATCAGGTGGAACTGTAATAAAACACACTTCAGAGGGAGTTCAAATCCAAAATCCCCACCCTGGCTAAACCTGTGTATCAAACTATTACGTAAGCCAACTTGTTTGCTATGCTCTCAAACTGTAGCCATATACAAGGAGGCTACTATAAATGGTCCTTTTCAATGGAAACTATATTGCAAAATCAGATTTGCAAGCAAAACTGTATTTGCACAAGAGAACTCAATCATGCCATCTCTACATGTTTCATGGAACTTAGCAACAGTTAAAAACCCTTTCACTGAAACTGAGTTGAGAAAAACATGTGCAACTGATACAGTGCAAGAAGTATAATATGCCGATAATTTATTTTAAATGTTGATGGTGCTCTTGAGGAAAGCATTATTATCTGACTATAGTGTATTCAGAAGTATAGACATTTTGATGGAGGACCACCATGTCCTCTCTAGTGTCTGATCTAAAGAAGGCAAATTTCATGGCCATCTTGTAATTGGACTGACAGACAACAGCTGTGTTCATGAGATTTTTTTTTTAATAGAAGGGCTTTTTGGGAAGAGCTGCTGTGTTTGCTCACCATAAATGAGTGCTCAATTGGAAGAATCTTTTTTAATGAATTGATCCAGTTCTTTGAAAAAATGGCTTGAATATTGGTAAAATTATGTCTGTCATCACAGCATCATCGGTGGACAATACAAGCGCTTGTTAGGCAGGCAAGCTGCTGTTAACCTTGTGCTAATGACATTTCACAGCATCACTCACAAGTCAGTGTTGTGTGGGAAGATGAAACACACCATGGACATAGTGATAGGGCTTATGAACTTAGTTAGAGAGAGTTCCAGTCTACAACATTGCCACTTCAAAGCATTGCTGGAGGAAATGTCAACAGAGCATCACAAACTGTTGCTGCTGTTTGCCCCTTTTAAAACAGGTGAGAAGCCTGACAGTTGCTTAACTTGTCAGCATGCAAAAATGGTGAGAGGAAAATGTCCGCTCTTCTGTTTAAATGCACATCTACCACATATGAGCGGACACTTAGTATGGACTGAAATGCCTTCTTTGTCAAACACATATTTTACAAAAGCAAGAAGTTTGAGTAATTTGAAGAATGTCAGACAATCATGATGGCACATGCAGTATCGTGATGAAATATCACAGGAAATTCACATATTAAGTGTAATTATCTGAACAGCAAAATGACAACATAATGATAAGAGATGCTTCCTTACAACTCCAGGCCTTTCACAAATCTTAAAAACATTTACACATTAGCTCCATGTTTATATAGTGTGCCCTTGAATAAAATGGCACCCCTTCCTACTTTTTGCCCATTGGTGCTGATATAGGCTTCAAAACAACATTTACATTTAATAAGAAAAGATATTTCATTTTCCTTTTCTTCACTATTGCAGGAAGCTTTTTCAATTTTTTTTGTCATATATTAAAAGTACACACTGCATCATAATTTTAAATATGACACTTATATAAAATTATAGAATGGTGTCACAGAGTGGAAAAACATGTTTCTAAAGTAATATGTATACATCCACAGTTACAAATTAGTATTAATTTAAAAGGAGACACTGCATTCATTAGCACTACTACTCCCTGTGTTAGGTTAGGTTGAATTTAATTGAATATATGACATTACTCTGATTACAATGGAGCTGAGCAGCTTCTTGATCTTCACCCACCACAGAGAAGGACCACCTGACAGTGCTAAATTTAAAAAAGCCACTAAGGACGCTTTGCACATGCTCCTTCCACTTAATGGAAAAGAAGCCAACAATATGACAACATTATAGCAGGCAGTGTGGCAAAGTGGTTATTGCTTTGGACTTCAAACCCTGAGGTTTTGGGTTCAGATCCTGCTACTGACACCGTGTGACCATGGGTAAATCACTTGTTCTCCCTTTGCTCAAATTTTAAAAAACAAAAGAAATGTAACCAATTGTGTCATAAATGTTATAGGTTCCCTTGAATAAAGCCATCAGCCAAATAAGTAAATGTAAATATAATACCCCTCTTCCTAAGAAGCACAGTGTCCTGATACGGTTAGAACAACTATGTATGTAGAAAATCTTTTATTCCAATTGCTTGCTGAATCTTGCACTGACCAACAAACACCCCCCTGGTCAGGGGGTTGTTGCTTAGTTCATGTTTAAATATACAATAAACTGTTGTATTTTTTCAGATGATGCAGGTGTCAAAAAGTATCAGAAGGATCTGATGCGGATCTACAATGGATTCAGAAAGTATCAGACCACTTTCCGCATACTTTATGATGTTTTCAGAAAGGTCTATAAATTTACATATACATATTCAGACCCTTAATTCAGTACTTTGTAGAAGTCCTTTTTGCAGCAGTTACAGCTCTGGGTCTTCTTGAGTAAGTCACTATAAAGTTTGAAATTTTTGGTCAGTTTAACTCATTCTTCCTGGCAGATCCACTCAATCTCAGTTTAATTAGAAGGGAAGTGACTATAAGCTACCATCTTAAGAACTCTACACAGATGTTCCATGGGGTTTACATCTGAGTTTAGGCTGAGGCACTGTAAGAACAGTCAGAAACATGTCCCAAAGCCACTCTAACATTGTCTTGGCTCTATTCTTCAGGTCATTGTTGTGCTGAAAAGTGAACCATTGCCAAACATGGTGTTTTATAATTTATTTATTTAAATAATTTGGCAATTTATTTCAGAAATTCCACTCTGGCTTCAGCACCAGTCATAGTACAGAAATCACATTGACCAATGTTGTAAATGACATTTGGATATCCTCAGTAATCATGTTGTTAGATTTAAGCACAACATTTGATACCATTTACCATTGGGCTCACATGCACTGTTCTTGCCTGGTTTAGTTCTTATTTATGGAATCAATTTCAGTAAATATAGCAATTGAACAGAAATTTGCTGACAGTACTCCATCATTATGCTCAGATGTTAAATATGGTGTCCCACAGGGCTGAGTACTGGGACCTTTAATCTTTTTAATGTACATGCTTTTATTGGGAACTATTATTAGAAAACATAAAATAATTTTATTTATGGATCCTAGTTAAACTTAGGACTGATTTCAAAATACTTCTTTTAACATATAAAGCCTTTAATGGCCAAAGCCCTGCTTAATTATCTGAACTTCTCATTACTTACAAAGCAGAGTGCACATTGAGATCTCAAAATTCCAGCCTATTTAAGATTCCAAGAATTAATAAAATAACAGTGGGAGGTCAAGTTTTTTGTTACAGAGCCCCGAAGTTGCAGAATGATCTGTCTGTTTATATAAGAGATGTCCCTTCAGTCTCAGCTTTAAAATCCAAGATAAAGACTCACTACTTTAATCTAGAATACCCTGACTAGTGCTGCTGATTCACTGTGCATATTGCATCTATGTTTGTAGACATTTGTACAAAAAGCAAGTAATACAATATTTATAAACTGTTGCTAACCCTCCTCTATGATGTTTCTCTTCTCTGTATCCTGATGTTGTAGTTGGTGCCACTGCTCTACTGCCAAGATGTTCTCCTGTTCATGAAAAAGTCATCTCAGATAAAGGAGCATTGGAATCATTGGATAGAAAGATTGTGTCTTCAGATTAGATGGCAGGGACAAACTCCACTGTAGAATGCCCAGGAGGAGGTAGAAAGCTAGTTGTCCAAGTTCTACAAGACTGTGACTATGTCTGACTCTGCCTTTAACTTTCTTCCTTTACAATGTACATGTCCTCCATTGTCAACTGGCCATAGTTTAACAAGTTTTTAACATAGAGATATATTGTTGAGTTTCCATTTATGTTAATAAGTTTCCAGTTTGTTTTCTGTGTGTTTTTAGAAACCTTTATCTTTATATGTAATAATTATGCGTTTAATAGTTAATATTACGTTTACTTGCATTTTACTTAGAATTTGTTCTCAGCATTCTGGGCCTGCACTCAGTGAAGAGTGCTATACAAAAATAATTTATGTTGCATTGTATAGTATTGAAAGAGACAATACAGATGGTGAGTAAAGGGAGCAGAGCACATGAAGAGAAATGCATATCGTACACATCTGGCCTTCTTTTGATAAAAAAAAATCATCACTTACATCTTTTCTAATCTACTACTATGGTACAAACAGTCAGTCAGTCATTGTCCAACCCGCTATATCCTAACCCAGGGTCATGGGGGTCTGCTGGAGCCAATCCCATCCAGCACAGGGCGCAAGGCAGGAACAAATCCCCAGGCAGGGTGCCAGCCCACTGCAGGGCATACACACACAGACACACCCACCACACACTAGGGACAATTTAGGATCACCAATGCACCTAACCTGCACGTCTTTGGACTGTGGGAGGAAACCCACGCATGATACAGGTAGAACATGCAAACTCCACGCAGGGAGGACCCGGGAAGCAAACCCAGGTCTCCTTACTGAGAGTCAGCAGTGCTACCACTGCACCACTGTGCCGCCCTGGTACAAACGAGACATTTTAATGTTAAATTGGTTCAGATGCTATGATTGGAAAAAACAGCATTTCATAATGTTTGCTTCAAGAGGTACAATATAAAATATTGATTGATTGACTAATTGCCAATACATGTTTTATACTGCACCTCTCCTGGTCCACACTGTAAATCAAGATGCAAAAAATATGGGGTGCAATGTTTAAGAAAGAATTGCCCATTTTTTTATATTTTAAACAAATATTTGCTTTAACTAAATTACATAATAATGCAATCCAAATTGCAAAACTGCTTCAGTGATTTCCCTTGTAGAAGCACTAATGCAATTTAACTGAAAGTTCTGCCTGCACAAATTATTCAATATTTTTGTATGAAGGCCCTAACTAACTAACACATTTCCAGCATTAAGCACTACAAAAACACTGTGACTTTTAGAATACTTATACTATATCAAATACAATGAAGCAATCAAGTGGTTATTTGTATTGTCATTGCTCTACCGTGTATAATAATATTTTGTCATTTGTGGCTAAATTTCTTTCTAGATTAAATAACATGAGTTCACAATTTTAAAGAAGACTTTCATGCACATGCACATTTGTGGTTTGCCTCCCGGGTTCATCTGAAGTAAGCACTCCAGGACATGGGGGGTGGCAGTCACTGACTCTAACATCTCTCTTTTTTCTCCCAGCCCTGAAAACCCTTCCACGGAATGGAGAAACTGATTCTGCCCCCTGTGGTCTCTCTATTATAAAACCAAGATGCTCCTAGCATGGCTTGTCTCATTCTGGAGAGAGCAGACCAATGACTAGAGCTCCTACTTGAACTTGACTCACCCAACAGAAGACTGAAATCCTTTTATTTATTTCTTTAGTTGGCTTGCTTTTCATTTTGTCTGGTTTGACACATCATTAATTGGAGGACTTTATGAGTATTAAAAGTGGTGACTCGGTTGGTGACCCAACACTGTTGCCAATGTGTTCCCTTGGTCGATGATAACTTTTTAGTTGAATTGTGCCATTTTTAGTGTTCTTCAAGCACAGAAAACTTGGAGACATTCCTGAAAAATGTTAAAGATTCTTAACAAATTTATGCTTCTTAAATCAAATGGCTTTATACCATAGTTCCTGAAAAATGAAATGAGGAATGCATAGTATAGTACTATGCTGTCATATGAAGTTTCATGACAAAAATGATTGGTCTTTTGATTTCAGAATTATACCCATCCATTAAATTTATTTTCAAGATGTTGTAATCCAATTCAAGGCTGCAGTTGCTTATCCCAGTAACTATTTGTCCTGAAAGGGGCACCAGTTCATTGGAGGGCCCATTGACATACACATCAAGCCACTGCAGAATTGTTACGTGACCTGCAATGCATATCTTTCAACATCTCAGAATCCAGCAAAAAAACAATATGGACACAGGGAAAACATGCAGAATCACACTTTTGCTTTATTGTCTTGTTTATTCTTGGAACGTGTTGTAGTAACATATCCATAGCTAATGCTAGAATGAACAAACATAAGATTTTCAAACCTTTTTAATCAAATTTGGGGGCACTGAGGATCTTACTTGTCTTAACAGCTAAGAAAAAGAAATTACTGTATGTTAAATTAGCTTGGGTTTAACCAAAGGAAATAGTAAGAGACAGGAAAATACATTTCATACTGTATTGTACTCCTGTTCTAATGTGAAGACCTCACTTACCAACAAGTACTACAGATGGTCTATTACAAAAATTTATGTGCTCTATAAATTAGCCTAATCTCATTATAGGTCACCCACAGTATACTGTCTTAATATGAAGCATTTTAGTGGCCAAGCATGAACAATATGCAGATCTTTCTGAATAACAACATATGCTTTTAAACTGTCTGCAGTGTCCCAGAAAACCTGACTAATCTTCCCTAAATCTTTAATGGAGCTAAGAAATAACAGGACATCCAAATGTGAGCTCCATGAAATGTCACTAGGTAACTCAGGAAGATTCTACACTTTAAATATAATACAGTGTATAATACATACATATATTTTTCTCTTAGCCAAGTGTTTGCACACATAGGATTATTGCATTACTACAAATGCTACTTTGAAATGCTTTATGCCAGTATAAAATTTAAATAGAATAAAATCTACAAAAAATATCACTAGCACATATCTCCTTCTGTTGGCCTTTCCTAAAACCATAAAGCAGCTATTCCACCATATGCCAGTGTAAGGTGTCTGTTCCTTGAATTTTAATGCCATGTTTTTCCTAATAAAATAACACACCTACAAATATTAAATACCAAAAAAGGAAACTGATTGATTTCTTAACAACATTTATGTTATCATCATAGTGTAAATATTTTTCTGTCAGACGCCAAAAATCATTGTACTAACTTCAGCTATTTTATATGCAGTACATGGCTTTAGAAGAAAGCAAGAAGCATTAATATTTCACTGGACTCTGTGTCCTTGTCTGTATTCTCCTCTCCAGTTCAGGTCTTTTTTCAGTCTTCTGTATCTGCAGTCCAGAAATGTGCAATATGGCTTTAATAGCTTATAGAAAAGACCACAAATTTCAGTTTTATCAATCATGGAAAATCAAATTAGTCGGATGATGTATGTGAAGGGTTAAAAAAAATCTCAAGTTTTTACTAAAGGAACATTTTTTATGGGTTAATAACATGATTAATAAACACAAACAGAACAAAACACACATATATGTGTACAATGGCCTAATAAATAACTGCAATATATGAATATATTTATGTTTAATTTCCACAAAAGGACCAACTTAAAAGGTTTACTTTTTTTTTTTATTAAAACCACCATAATCAGTAAAGTTCCACGGAGCTGTGAAGAAACAATGTTAATTTTTGAGCCGTCATACTGACTTTAATACATAATGCTAGCTTTGAAATTGTAGAAACTTTAAGCAGAGATTAAATTAGGAACCTGACTGCAGTGGAACAGTTTATTCCCTTAAAGAAAGTCTTTCTCTTCTTCTCTGAAGAACAGAAATTTAACCGTCTAAATCCAGCAGGAGAGAAAGCCATCACTAAGCCACAGCAGACTTAATGGGTTTGAAAATGGATGGATATTCATAGTCTACAGAATATCTTGGGTAGGGTTGTCTGTTCTGATTTTTATACCTGTCAGAGGTAATAAAAATGCTTAAAAATTTTAAGATTAGTATAATAGGAATCGAACAAGAAAAAATATTTAGTAAGATAACACAAAACCAATACTTGTTCTTTTAATGCTATTAAGCATAACTTTGTCATTGTAGATGTCAACTGGTTGTATATGAAGCCAATGCTGCACTATTACAATAATACAGGATGCTGCTAAGATTGCTGCATACTGATGAAGAGGGTTTACTGTATATAGGTAGAGAGGTTTTACTCATAAAGGTAGAAAAAAAGCTCTTTAATTATTTGCATGGCCCTAGCTTCATACAAGATACAAGTTGTTTTAACAACAAATATCTAAAAATCGTGGCACTGAGATGACAATGACAATGCAGACGACCTGAGCATAACACATCAAAAAGGATCTCAAACATCTTATGTAGTCGGATATCTGGGGAAAGCTGTGACATTTTCTATGCACAGTGAAGTCTCTATATGCTAGCTGCATTATATCCTGATATGGCACCTGTTGAGCTCAGGACCACAAGCACTAGAGAGGATGATGAAGTTGTCTCTGAATATTAGTGGCACATGGATATCTTCTGTCTAGGACCTATTCAGTAGAACACAAGTTGCAGTGTCAATTGCAGTATTAAAGATCTCAGCCAGTCATTTTCTTCCATTCTCTGTTGTAGCAAATGGTGGAGGACCAGTTGCTCTCAAACCACTGGATTCAGGAACAATTTTATCTTTTGGTCATATGATTAGTCAACAGCCACTCATATTGACAACTCCATAAGTGTTCATAATGGATGTTTCTTATACTGTATATGTAGAAAGAAAAACCTAAGCTAATGCATAGTCTCTTACCACATATTTCTCCGGAACTTTATGATTGACTAAGTATTTAATCTCTGTCTCCTTTATCCTCTCTAAAGACATCTTTTCACACCTTCTGTTTCCTTTCACTCCTGTGGGTTTATTTCCTTTGTGATATGCTTTTTCCTTTTGCAGCCACACACTCTGTTATATAATATAGTAGAAGCAGCACCCAACATTGCACGGGTAAGTAATCTTAAGCTGTGGTCCGTTTGCTTTTGTCTGGCTTCAGTCTGTTCTGGTGTTTCTCTTGCTCTGAACTACCATGTAGCACTGTTGTTCAAATTGTAATAAACAGGAAAAACAAAGCCAAAGGAACTCGGGGACTGGATATAGTTCATGGTCTTCCCCTGATAAGATGATGGAGATTTGCAATTATTGGCCCAGATTGGTGCAACGGTATGGGTTTGTGTACTGGACAGCCACCTTAAAAAAAGGATAAGTGTCTATGTGTCGGTATAACTCTGTGTTCTTCAAGTCGCTATGCCTCTGTTATTGCAACAGTTGGCGCATTACAAAAATCTGGTGCAGCAAAATGCATTGCATCTGTCATTCCAGCAGATGGTACATCAGATACATTAATGCTGCTTTTACAAATTCCATAGCAAATGGTATATAACAGACACATTGCAATTTTCATTCCAACAGATGGTGCATCACAAACATTAACTGTGCTTTTACAAAACCAATAACATAGGGCATATAACAGATACATGTGCATTGCGTTTGTCATTCCAACAGATGATGCATCACAAACATTGGTATGAGTATATTTTACAACTACTAATGATTGTGATGCACCATCTGTTGGAATGTCATATGCAATGCCTTTCATTACTACAAGCATTGCAAAATACATTCCAATAGATGGTGCACTGTAAAAGTTAGCACTTGTGTCTATGTTGATTTCTTAGATTTCAATGGATCTTAGACGAGAAGAGCTAGTACATATATAAATACACAGATTTTAACACTTATCAGGTTATATTTTCCAAACCAACTCTAACATTCCAACAAATGCATTCATTCGTGAATTTATTTTGCCTACATGTACAGGATCTTTAGGAGGTCACCGCCTATTTAAGGTTAAGTCCTGCCTTATGCCTAGCTTTCTGCCTCCTTAAAGCATTTTCCAAAAGGGACAGATGGATAGATTTAGTATAATATTAAATGATTACTGATATGTTTACTAAATTGTGTAGGAAGTTCATAAAGGAATAAGACATACTGTACCCTGTATAAAAAAATAGAATGCACAGAAATAACATTTTTATTTACAATTTTAAAGATGGATGGCTTGGTATTTGCACATGAAATTAATGGCCATACTACTCATTGACAAGAGCTGTGCTACTTGCACACAATTAAAACTGTACTATAAGGAAATGCTTGCTAATTATATGTAGTGTGAAGGCTAGGGGTCACCACTGAGCCCAAAGCCCCAAACACAAACACACAAGACAGTACGGAGTTTAAATAATGGGTGGTTATTACACAAAGTACCTTGACAATGTCAAAACAAGTTGCTTTTCTCCTCTTACTTCTCTGCTTCTCTTCTCTACTGCACTACTCTCCTCTAGTCGAGTGTTGCCTTCCTTCCTCCCACCTCCAATTTGCCTGGACAAGGCAGAGTAGTCCCTTTTATTGAGGACCTGGGAGTACTTTTGGTACCAGGGATTTTGCCATTGAAGGCACTTCCAGGTCATATGGAAGTTCCGAATAACAAGGAGTGCATCTTTCTGCAGCGCTCCCTTGCAATACCCAGGGACCCCAGCAGGGCTGTGCTTCTGGACTACAATTCCTGGTATTACATGCTTATTTCCGACCAGGCACCGATATGTAAGGCTGCTGCCATGTAGCATCCTGGGGGAATAAACAACCCCAAGAGACAGTGTTTCCCTGTTCTTCTTTTTAATCCTGGCCAGGGAAGGTACTACACATACTGTATATCTGGTCAGGATGCCTGTCCATCTGCTTCCCATCCAGGTAAGGAATAATTGAACACAAAACAAAACAACAACATCTTTCTTAGTCAGGATGTCCATCTATCCATCTGAGAAGTCTTGTTTGGGTATGGCACCTTTCTCTTCCTTGGCTGGGATGCCTCTCTGTCCTCTTGGAGCCTCCCGTTTGGGTAAAAAACTACCCTTCTCCTGGTCAGGATGCCCATCCATCCTGTGTGGCCCTCATAGGTGTTTCATCTCCATGTATTTGACAAGTGTCTGCAGGGACATAAAATATTATATCTAGTTATTTCCTAATTAATTTAAATGGCAGTTATCGAAAAGTAGTCATTTTAAATAGTCTCTATTACAGGGAACCTTTGATTAATTTACTCTGAAATGAACTGCTTTTAATGTGTTTTACAATAACCCAAATTAAGTGTGTTCAGTTGACTGTGGAACACATGATATAGAGTATGTTATGATCTCATGTTGATTAGCAAATTGAAGTAAGAATTTCATTGTACTCTGTACACATGACAATAATGACCCCATAAACAGATGCTATCACCCCACATGCCAGAGGCAATGTGTTTCTTGCCATTCTACAGACATTGCTGAAATGCAAACAACATTACTGTTAAAACACTATAAAATGGACAATCATTGATTTTGTCAGAATTGTCATCTTTTGGGCAGCATCAGTTATGCCATTTGTGCCAGTTTTATTAATGCTTATTCTTTTTTGGGAGGGATTATCCATCCATCCATTATCCAACTTGCTATACCCTAACTACAGGGTCATGGGGGTCTGCTGGAGCCAATCCCAGCCAACACAGGGTGCAAGGCAGGAAACAAACCCCGGACAGGGCGCCAGCCCACCGCATGGGGGGGATTATATTACATTTATCTTAGGTTTTGGTGTTTCATGCAGGTCCCTATCAGTCTTGGCACATATGATACCATGTTGTACTTCATTAAATTCCACAACTTACCTTCTGTATCCATGCATGCTTTACATTGTGATTAAAAAATGTATTTGTGGGTGTATCAGTCAAATGAAAGAAACTGAGTTTTAACATACACAGAGGTGCATCTTTAAATGTACTATATTAGACCTAACAGGTTTCTTAAACTAAATAGAGTTGAAACTGTGTTCTTTTTAACTGACAGAATAATTTTAATCACTAAATTTGCAGCCAGACAGTTAGTTTACTGCAAGGAGCGTTATTATCTCTTGTGATGGAAGGCCAGTATGATATATGGACAGAGGGAGACAATCAATCAGGACTGCATGCTCTCCTAATTCTCTAAGTGGCAGCTACCTTTACAGACACCCGCAAGGCATACTGGGAACAATAGTCCCATGGGGAAATCTTGTTGGTTTCCATGAGGTGCCACCAGGGGAAGCTGCAGGGACCATGTCCTACCCCAGAAATACTCCTGGATCAAATATAAAAGGAACCACCTCAACTTGACCAGCAGTCAGAGTCAGGAGGTGCTGGACAAAGCTTGATGGGGGAATAGTGAAGGCAGAGAATTGTATTTATGTGCTGCTTATACATTAATTGTGTTAATCTGTGTGTTAAGGTAACCTTGAGACCCTTCAACAACTCCTCAGAAGAGACAACCAGATCCATTGCAGGCCTCTGCGACACTCACCACTTAGTAAAGATAGGTCTTCTTCATGTCCCATTTCTGACACAATTGTAGAATTGGTGCCAACTGCCAGAATGAATCCTTTTGCTCTTTCCATTGCTCTTTTAGGGGATTTGCTGTCTTTAAGAGGACAGCTCTCCATTGGTGCATTAGATGGAATTCTGTTTGTGCCATTGTAGGCTTGCAATTCTTATAGGCACCCTACTGCTAGTGATGGAGTGCCAGCTCATACTATAGATGACTCATCCCTGGCTGATATAGTATATAAAGCTACATATATCTAATTAGCTGACTAACTGATAATAGATTCTGTGCTATGGAAAAACACCAATGGATCAATCTCAGAATCCTAATACCCAGAAAAATCTATCCTCATTAAAAAGTTAATTAACCATGAAAAGATCAGAGAAAACGGTGATGATGTTTTGCATTTAATAGCTAGAAACATACATTTAAGCTCCAAGGAAGATGCAAAAAATAATATAGATGGTAGCATGTCTAACTGCAAGTAAGTAGCATCATGGTCTGAATGCTACCTATATTCTTTTTCTTTATCTTAATCTTATTTATGTTTCATATATAAAAATACAACCGTCCCTTTTTCTTCACAATTTCATTTATTTTTGGACTGGCCTGAAATAAATAAATAATAAGTTACCCCATGCCCACCTTTTTCAGTATCATATTCACATTCTTTCTCCAGGCATTCTTGCATTTGTAAGCACTCGGAATTTTGCTGAAAATTTTGCAATTCAGTTACCCATGATTATTATTTAAGGAAACTAAACACATTCCCATTTCTACAGTAAATGAACCTGCAGGTAAAAATGCCAAGAAAGCGAGAATTTGGACGAGAAAGTGCCACTATTTAAAACTATAAAAGCAGGACATTCCTTCATGCTTGTGAGCCATAGATATGGTATGCGCCAAGCTCAAATGAAAATGGAGAAAACCCTCAAAATTTGGATTAAGTGTCTAACCTGGAAATTGAATTGCAAAATAAAAAGAATTCACATACCACTTTTCAAAACCCTCTTATTCCAGAACACAATCATGGGGAGCTGGAGCCTTGTCCCTACAACACTGAGAGCAAGCAAGAAACAATCCTGGATAGGGCCTCAGTACATCACAGTGCACATGTACTCACACAGAGCTAATTTGGATTTGACAGTTCATTTAATGTGCACTTCTTTGGGATATGAAGGAAAATGGAGTGCCAATAGGAAGGCCACACAGATACAATGTGAATTTGCAAACTCTACACAGTGAGCCAGCCAGTCATTCGAAACTTGATGTCTTTAGTGAAAAACTGTAATTCTAATCACTTAACAAGACTTTTATTTAGTGTGCCTATGACATTTTATTAATCAAAACTTTAATTAGGCACACCTGAGCCATACTTTTTATGGTATTTATTATGATGTTTATTAATCCAGTACTCAATGAAGAGCACTATACAAAAATGAACTGGATTAAATTAAAAATGTTCATTAAGTTTTCCTATAGGGGTGAAGGGAAGGCTAACCACTATAACAATATATATATCACATGTAATATGCTGGTTTGATATTAAGGGGCAGAATTTGTGTGGACACGTTGTGTTTGCTGTATTCAATATCCAGAAATACTTGCCTTTTTTGGAGGGGTCTTGGAATGCCCATGAGCAACAAGAAACTGTATATGCAGAACAATAATTATCAACAATATCTATCCTACATTGTTCTTTATTAGTTCAAGTGTGTGGCTTGTACTTGCACAATTTTTTAGCTGGAAGTTTAAACCTATCAGTCCATTTCATAAGTAAGAAGATGATCCACTGTGGCAACCCCTAACAGGAGCAGCTGAAAGAAAAAGAAGAAGTCCATTTCATAAGTACATCATTAATGTTCTCGAATTTCTCTGTTCCTGTACTTACTATCATGATAACTATGTGAAATGTTCCAAGACAGAAACAAATTACTGTATTAACATATTTGCTTGTTTCCATCTACTGTGCATATTGCATTTATTTTTATTGAATGCCATTTTCTCTATATTTTATTTATTAAAATGCTCTGCCTTTTCCTTCCTGTGGCCTTATATTGAAATAAGCAGGTTTTGAAAATAAATAAATGTGTGTTTAATTTAACATGATACTCTGAACTATAAATGAGAATTGCACCACATATGTTTCCATCATTTAACATGTTTATCCCAACTCCCTGCATTGTGTAGTCTCCCAGTGGATGGTGATGGTGATGTGTTTTAACCAGCCTCACATGCTAAGTTCAATGAATGTCACAAGCTGCAGATGACTTGGTTGGATGTGGATGAAGGTTTGGCTTTTTTTCTGATAGGATGGATCATTATTCGTTTAAACAATAGTAGAACCAAGCATATCCATTCACTTACTATACATATACAGTGTCTAGACTGCTCATGTTTCTCGTATTTTATGCCTTTTCATGCAATGGAAGGACTGGGGAAGATGAGAATGGTTGAATATTTTCTATCCCAGTTCTCTAGAATGCAGCATCCCTGGGTTATGATTCCCACACGCACAGGCTCAGGGCATGCTGCGACCTATAGTCCCATGGGGCAGCCCAGCTGGGTTTAGTGGGGGCCACCAGGGGAAGCGGACTTCTGTTTGACCTGGAAGTGCTTCCAGTGGGCTGTCCTAGCATCAGAAGTACTCTTGGGTCATAGATCTCATCCAGGCAAGATGGAGTTGGGTGTGGAGGACAGACAAAGCTATCCTAGAGGAGTGGAAGGTGAGCAAATGAGAAAAATAGCATTATTGTTGATTTTCAAGGTATTTCTTGTAAGGTACTTGCTCAGATAAGCCTTTTACTGTATTGGGACTTGTGTCGGGTGGTTGTGTCTAAGGTTTGAGGTTTGCCTTCTACTGGTCATTATATATTGTGAATAAGGAAGGGGGTCGCTCCTCCGAAACCCCTTCTTTCCACGCTGATACAATGGGAACAAATACAGTTTGCCTCCTCTTTGCTCCACTAGCTTTTGGGCTGCTACTGTGTCATGTGATGTGCTTTTCACGCATCCCCGTGACCCCCACAGGCACAACACAATCTCAAGTAGACAAAACACCAACACACACAAGTATCCTTTACACCACCATTCCTCCTTCTGGCAAGCATAGTCCTCCTCCTCCCGACTCAGGCTCTTGAGTGGTGGCTGCTGGCACCTTTTATAGTCCACCCGGAAATGCTCCAAGTGGTTGACTGCTGAGTTCCGGTTACACTTCCGGGTGTGATGAATACACTGCCCATACAAGCTGAAGAGTCCCAACTGCAGCACCCCCTGGCGGCACCTGCGGGACCCAACAGGGCTGCACCCAACTCCAAGTCCCATGGAGCCTTGCGGGAAACCAAACAACCGCTTCAGCCCAGGGGGGCTGCCATCTAGCATCCAGGGGGAGGTATTGCACAGTCCATGGCTGCTCCCCCTGAACATATAATGAAGGGGCATCCCGGCCGTCTGCCAAAATATATATATATATATAGTATAACTATATATATCAATATAAATATATATATTGTACATGAATATAGAGGTTAGGAACACACACTGATACAGAACATTGCCGCACCCACCACATGACAAACCAACTCAGGATCCTAGATTAGGACCCAAGTGCAGCCATGCAACAGGTGACACCTCAGCACCACACAGATGGAATGGAACACTGTGAGGTTTTTTTATGGTGTGTGGAGTGCCAGTTCTGCCACCAATATGTATATAGATAGATCAAGATTCTTTTTTACTTTCCTTTAAATTGTATTGCTTTATAGTCATTCTGGTGTGTGTTGAGACCAAAGTGTGTTTGTGTTTATTTATTTACTTACTTATCTACCTATTTATGTATTTATTAATTTAAAGAGCTTCTGTAAAAATCCAAATTTCCCCCTTGGGACAAATAAAAATCTATCTATCTATCTATCTATCTATCTATCTATCTATCTATCTATCTATCTATCTATCTATCTATCTATCTATATATACAGCATATATACTGTATATATATATATTTTCACTGTATATGTTTGTACAGCATATACATGCCTCTTTTCACGTGTAGTAAATGGCTACTGTCACAAATTATGGTGAGTTTTATTCCAAATTAAAACCATACAAATTTTTTTTTTACAAAAATGCAGTAACATTTAAATGAAATAAAGCAGCATAATGACACTCCAATATTTATCTCCAATATTTTGCTAAGGTTTGTAATATTATAATAATGATGCGTAAGTACATTTTTTCAAATATTTGCTACACTGATTTATAAATAAAAAAGCATTTTCTTTCGCAAACCTTGTTTTTGTGTACAGTTTAAAGGTTTTGTATTATGTATTCTCCATTTTATTGTATTTATAGATATCAGCATGCAATGTACTGCCACAGAGCATTTACCAATACACAGGGCTGTTGAAAGTTACCCATTCTACTTCCCCATCTCTAATCATTATGCAGCCATGTTGTTTGAAAGCTTGCATAATTTACATTAGCATGCCTAAGATCTCAGGTGACTATGCCTTTGAGGTCAGCATGGCATCCCCAGTGGAGTGAGATTTGAAATTCCTTCCAATATCTGCCCCTTCTTCTCCTTGCTAATTACAGGCAGGCCTTCCTGGCCCGAGCCCGAATCTGCACCTGTTTCCAGCTCTGAACAGCTGCTAATTAGGTCTAAAATGGTGCACTGTCTGGACGGCAGCGCTTGCACATGCTTTTTGGTAAACTATTGATCTGATTGCTATGCCATGCATAAAATAAGAAAAATCTAATGGATAAGATAATGGTCTATAATAATAATTTTACCTTTAACATTTTGTGTTTTAATGCTTGTACTACTTCTAGAAAGAGCAATATCATATTTTAACATGAAATGTAAATGTGAATACTGTGATTTTTTTACATTCTGCGAATGGAATTAAGATTGATTTAGTGGGGAGAAAAAAATTAATTAAATGAAATGTACAAAAAGAAGTGCACATATGACACATACTATAACAGGTGTTTTTGTATTCCACTTTTTGAAACTAAGCAGAAAGCAATAGATACCTAAGGAAATTGACATACTCTTTAATTATACAGACAAAAGATCAGCTGGCTTGCTCGATATGACAATAAAACTAATTTAATTTTGTTTGCTTCATACTTTTAGTGGCATTCCTTACACAGTGCAGTGAATCTTTATCTTTTGCAAACAGCAATCCAGATCTTTATAATGAAATATCTGGGGGCTCTGATTTCATGTACTGAATGTCCAAGTCCTTGACTTGTTTAGAGATTGCACTGTTTATATTCATTCTATACACAAAGCAATAAAAAACACTGCTCACTTTTTGTAAATTTAAAATAAACAGGATAAAATAAAATATGACACTTTTATAACATATGGTTACATTTTAATAGCCAACAAAATTTAACATGGAATATTCCACACAGAAATTATCATCTTGTATTATAGCATTTAATTTAAGCCTTGCCTTTTTTTCTTGGAAATGTAATTCAAAACTTGTCCTGATTCCAAAATAGAGTTATAATTGTTGCACTTAAAATTACTACTAACAGAAAAGTGAATTAATAATAAATGGTGTGTCTTTTTCATAACTACATATTTGCCACTTTGTTCTATTTGCTTATCACATCCTTATAGAATATATTTTTAATTTGCTTCATAATAAATTAGGTTTATACTGTTTGCCAGTTTCTGCTTCATATATAAACTATAATAAACAGCAACAAAAGATTTTAGGTTATTATTATATATTGTCTGATTATTCTACATTATAATTTTTAAAATGTTGTATATTCAGAACATAAATAAAAAAAGCTTAATTTATTTTAAATTTGCAAGAAATACCTTTTATTTTATTTATGGTTTGTTTGTTAAAATTTTTTAAGCTGATGTACTCAGTGCCCCTTCATTATTATACTGCATATGCATTCCTGTAGCAGCATTTTTTAAATAATTGAAATTGCTTTTAAAAATTGTATACATCAAAAATTAGAATGTAAAAATGATGTGTGTTGCTTAATTTAAGACAGCAGCACACCCACCTTTCCGAAGTCAGCACTAACCAAAAATAGCAAGCAAAGAACAAATTTATCTGCCAATCAAGTGTTCACACTTTGCACCAAATCAATAACCATCAGCTTCCACTGTGGAGCTTTGATATGACAAACTGTCATGAGCTAACATTCTAAGGGAAAAGAACGAAAAAAGGGGAAAAAAGTGATGTTTTTGTCTGTCGAATGAAAAGTCGGTGTTAAATGCTAGGGTCTGGGTTGAAGTGTTGCATCTTATTTACAATAACTCTCTCCTTTCTCCTGCCAGGATTCTTTCAACGTATGAAATCACAGAAACAGGCATTATTGTCAACTACCTTATCAAGTGAATTATTTTTTTGTCTTGTCCTACTTTTCTACCTTTGCCTTCATGTTTTCATTTATTCGCTTTTGTAGTCCTTTTATGCATTTTATAATAGCTAAAACTAAGATATTATTTGACTTTTTTTTTTTAATTAACTGTAGTGGTAATTTCTTATAATCACGATTTAAGAAAAAGCTTTTAAGTACAGATTCATATTATTTTTCTCTTTTTATTATTATATGCAACATAGAGTGGAGTGGTGGCTCTGAGGCTAAGGATCTGTGCTGGTATCCAGAAGGTTGCCGGTTCGCATCCCTGTCACTGCCAAAAGAGATCCTATTCTGCTGGGCCGTTGAGCAAGACCATTAACCTGTAATTGCTCCAGGGGCGCTGTACAATGGCTGACCCTGCACTCTGACCCCAAGGGGTATGCGAAAACTAACAAATTCCTAATACAAGAAATTGTATAAGGCGAAATAAAGAACAAAAAAAAAAACATAGAAGTGTTGTAGGTACTGGAAAACAACCATGGAAATTTGTCTTCATTTAATAATCAACTGTTCTCTACTTTATTGAATAATTCTGCTGTACAACAAAGCCATAATGTTCTTGACCCTAATAACATACACGTTCATTAAATCCAGACAAAATTAATGTTCTTAGAAAGCTCTTTTAAGATGATAAGTCATACTATATTTTTGCACATGAAGTGATTGCTGAGGCTTGTCTGTGTCTCTCTGTCAGTGCTGGTCTGTATCTCCGTCAGTACATCATCAAATCGTGTAATTATGTGCTGTTACACAAAATACTTTTCTTGTTTCCTGTCAGGATGCAAGTACAGTCCATATACTACAAAAGATAAAAATGTAAATAAAGGTGATAAGCCTGTCTGTGAATTTAGCCCTGTAAAAGCTGCACCCATGTTTGTTGCTCTAAGACTTTTAACATTTTTAACAAATATGGATAAAAATATAGATTTAAAAAGGTACAAGGCATGTTATATTATAAAACTCATTCGGCAAACTGATTCTGTCAGGAAAACTTACTTTCATCCCGTTTGCCACAACAGCTTTTTTCCATAACTCCATGGTATTGCTGGCTGTGCTAATACATATGGGAGATTGTCAAGGACTATCCACTCTCTAAATAGCTTTGCAGATTAATTTTTTAACTGTGCTCTCTTCTTCTATGCTTGTATTACTGACAAAGAGTTGCATTGACATGTCAGCTTCTATCATTTTCAGAGGGGAGAAAAAGTGCTCCTGACCAGATCTTCCACTACCTCCTTTCATCTTGCTCTCACGTAAATATTCTAAGTGATGAGCTTTCAACCTGTTTTATTGTTATTATTACTATTATTATTAAGTATAAGTATTAACACTAGATTTTTCACTGGTCTGACAAAACAATCTGTCATCTTTACTTTTATCATTTCTTATTGTTGTGTTTGCATAATTTAATTTATTAAGGGCATGCAATGCATATTTACCCAATATACATTATATTGCAACATATGTTTACTAAATGCAATCTGAACTTATTTTATATACTGTATCTTTTGGACAAAATAAAAAATAGGAAACAATGCATAAATATTTTTTTTGTCAAAATATTAAGGCTTTCATATTTTAAAAGGTCCCATCAGGAAACAAATAGCTGCTTCTGAAATGTGTGGGTTCTTTCATTGTTGTAATATTAGTAGTTGTAAATATCCAAATATACTTGTAGATCCTGCTTGTTAAATAACAAATTACAAAATTATCTAAAAAACAGTAAAAATATTCCTAAACCTACTTAATCCAATACAGGGTCAGGGGAGATGTCTGTTGTCCATCCTAGCAGCATTAGGCACAATTCAGCAGCCAACCCAGTATAGGGCACCAGTCCAGTGGAGAGCCCACTCAAGCTTACAGCCACACTAAACTATAGACGTCAATGAATCCAACTTGCAGCATCATTAACTACATCACCAATGAAATTACTTCTTGTGAAAAGCTACAGATGATGAATATCTTATATTTCAAAGTGTGCATAAAAGAATTTTAATAAATGGATTTTGCAACATTGCATTTCGAAATGCATGTGCATTTAGTTGTAAACTCACACTTTAGTATACATGTGTCAGATCATCTGGTCCTTTTAATCACTGTTATAAGGTCTAATCGGCTAGAAGAAATTATCATAATTATTTTCCTTTATGACCACTGTACTTTACAGGTGGTGCCTCTGTATTCTACACCCATTTTGCATCTGGCTATGAGGTTGGTTGTAAGCTTTCTTCTGTGGGTCACTTCTAGTTAGCACTGATAGTTCTTTTGCAACAGAGATGATATGATAATGTTTTGTCTAGCTTCTCCTGACATTTCTCCTCTTCTCAGCCTTCTGCTGTTTTTAATGAACTGGGTCTCTCAGGGAGTCTTTGAATTGCTCCTTACTTTAAATCCCATACATTTATGGCCCCTTTGATTAACCTCCATGAAGAACTCCTTGGGCTTTTCTTCAAATAGGCAGCTTGGCCACTACTACCCCAGCTGGTGGCAACATTCTATTATTTGCCAGCCAGGTGGTCCCGAGGTTACTTTTGTATCCTAGTGGGCTTCATTCTCTCACCTAATAAGATACATCTCCCCAAGACACACCACTATCTCTCTTTCTTGACCTTCCGAGGTACCTTGACACCTAATGACCCTTACACTCCCACACTATTTCACAATAAGGCTTTGTCACCAGCCAGTGCAGTTCTCTTTGTTTCACAGAGGCTTTACTTAGGACTTTAAGCTGTGCAATACCAACCTGCTGGTATTTTTGACCCAGGCAAAGCAGCCATGAAGAACATATACAGTATGTGGTAACAGGAGATCACCTGTTGATGCCTCTGTGTTATCAAAATAATGCCAGAAAGTTCAAAGATATCAAAAGTGTTGAGTTTATTTTAAGTAAAACAAGCATAGCAGGGTAAAGACAAACTAGATAGGAAAATGACAAAACACTAACATCTGCTGCCCCACTTGGGCTCCCTGTTAGGTAGGTGGCTACTTTATTTTCACATCAAAACACTCTTCCTTTTCATCTCTTGTCTTGTCCTGTCTGGTCTCTATTCCCATTTGATCTCCCCCAAACACTCAACTAAATTTTCCCATGGCACAAACTGACCTTTATACGTCATCTAACATGCATTTTTGGTGTCATGTGTGGCATTCTGAAGCCCTGGCATCCATCCACCTATGAGCCCTTCATGTATATAAAATGGACTCATTTCTTTGGCTAACTGTCCTCCATAAGGGTGTGACCTCAGTAGATCACATGTAGTCAGTCAACATTTGATGCCCAAGAATTGTGTCTTGCTTCTGCTTGTCTTCTATTACTTTTCTCAGTGCTAAGGCTTATTGTTTCCTAGTGGTGTCTGACTGCCCATAATGGTATACACAGGTATGCCTTAACTGTCACTGTGGGTTTCTCTCTCTGTCTCAGGTGGACACCTGCCTGGTGTCATCTTGGTGATACACTTGTCCTTGCCAATCAACATCTTGGTAGTCAGGCAACCCCTCATTCTCTTTCTATCTCTCTAAACAGTTTGTCATCAAACTGTCAGTTCTGTTTATGTTGCTAATTTTTCTGTAATTTAACATAGACTTCCCTTTCTGTGTGGCACTATACTTTACTGCCTCTCTAAACATTATTGCCAGAGGATGACATTGCTTTTTTAATTTTGAAGCACTAGTTCTGTTTCTCTGTGATTTTTCGGGCTCAACACTAAAAAGGAAAAAGTAAGAAAGTTTGTCTTTGGATTTAGAAACATGCTCTTAATTGGACTGCTTTATGCTTATTTTCAAGCTGATATTTTCTCATCTTTGTAGTATGTGTCTTTACTCTTCACCTTTTGCTTTTATCACATCCAAGTGTTAGGCTTTTATAGCTTACCACAAATTAATCACTCCTCTCACTGTTGGTACAGATACAATATTTGTATATTCTGTTCTAAGGCTATAATGAAAATATGACACTACTACCTTTAGACATCCCCATATGCAAATGCGAAAAGAAAAGATTTTGTTTGAGATTTAAAAAAATATCAGTGGTGTTTAAAGACCAAATGTACAGTAAAAGAGTAAAATCGTAATTTACAGTGTAAATGTTAAAAGTACATACATGCTATACCCACATCTCAGCAATAAAAAAATAAATGGCAAATAAACAAAAGAGAGTTAAAGAAGAAACACCATTGTGTTTTTTAAACTGCTGCATTTTTTATTTAGTATGTATGTATTTATTTGTGTATTCTATTTATTGTATATAGAGTGAGGTCTTAAACTGTTCTATATTTTTGATATTGAGTGAGATCGAATGGCATGTCTGCAGCGCTTGTTATTTTGTCACCTTTGCAAATTTACTTAATGCCCATGATAAATGCTTCTCATTCAGGGCAGTGAGGAGTGTGCTTTTGGGTGATATTTTGTAGGAATACTTTTGTTGAATTGTCATTTTGTTACACAAGTGAAAAAAAATCACTTTGATTTTGATGATTGTTACAGCCAAAATAAAAGCAGGAACAAGAAGGGTTAAAGAAAAATTAAATGCTAAGATGACTAGGTTTATTCATTTACAATATTTTTTTCCATTCCAATTGTCCAATTCAGAGTCCACTGTTGATCTCATTTCTGGACATACCCACGCAGCGCACTACTTCAGAGCATCCAGTTAACAAACCATGCTCATACAGTATCTGGTATATGTTAAGAAAACTGGAGTACCCACAGAAAAAAACAACATCAACAAAACAACAGAGCCACGGGAAGAATGAGCTACTCCATAAATACAGTACTTACTGACAGCACTGTAACCCAGGCTCCTAGGGGGGTGAGGCATTGGTACTACACACTATGGCACCCACCATAGATTTAGTCCTTATTAATTCCAGTTTATTCTTAAGGTTTTGTTTTTATATTTAAAATGATTCAGTCTTTTTAAAGCTTATAAGAACTGTGGATTAAGAGCAGACAGATTAGTTCAGTGGCAGTGGCACAGTATTTTAATAGAAGGCTTACATTCTTTCTATGTAAAAAATCCTTTGTGTGGAGTGGATCTTGAATTAAAATGCTTAACTGTATATTCTATCTGCTGTTTGGATTAGAATGCAATAAAAAATCCACCACATATAATGACAGATTGCAGGCATATCATACTTCATTTACAAGTGTGTAAATAAATAATTGTATACAGTACATAGTAGGGCACAAAATAACTAAAATTAAACTTCAAGAAGAACTGAGAAGGTTTAGGTCCCTTGTGCACCACTATGCTTGAGTCTGTCCTTCTGAGGTACATGAAACCTCAAACTCATCTTGGGTAGAGTTCTTCTCACCCTGGTGCCTGTTGATGAACTGTCTCTCTTCTTCTCTTGTCATATTTTATATTTATTCAGAACTATAAAACATACTAAAAGGAAGAAGTAAAGCTTAGATTTTTTTGTACTTCTTGGGTCTGCCTACACTCCCTGCATTTCAACTGACCTTTCTACAGTGTGACTTGGACATCTGAAAAAAAAAAAATAAATGAATAAATGATCATAACATAAAAAGTAAAAGTCTTGTAGAAATTGACTTACTGCTGAAAATTGTGCAGAACTACATGCCCAAAAAGACACATTTTATTCAAACATAACAAATGCTATTTCAGAATAGGCTGCATTATAAAATGGGAAAGGGCATGTTAACACAAGAGAAGAGAAATACAAGGGGTTTTAAAATTAGTTACTGACATTGTCATGACTCCAGTGTATTAATAAAACATAATTGTTTCTTATCTAATGTAAATATGGGAAAAACAAACAATTATGCAAAATGTACACTTATTTCTATGTTCACATATACTATTGTAATAGTCAAAATATACTATCACATAAATGTCATTAACTGTGTTCAGTAAAAAACTACAATAAGTATTCTGTGATGATGTTTTAACATTAAAACAAAGTGGGCCAATTTGGATACAGATTTCTAGTAAAATACCCAATAATTTAAGTTTCAAATTGTGATTATAAAACTAGGTATATTTTTAAGGTTAACACCCTTTCAGAATCTCCCTTTCTTACATAAAATGTCTGCCTCATGTAGGATTCCTCATGCTGACACATTTTTCTGTCTCTTGTCTGCTGTGTTCTGGCAGTTAAACACTGCCACTTTCTTCCAAATCCTATCTCTTAATATAAGTAAAATTTGATTATTTACTGTATATTGCTTTGTGTCAGGAGGCCTTGTCCATGACACTGTTTCTTTAGGTCATTTACATTTTTAGCCATTTGCCTGGCATGTAATTGACTGCCTTTCCTAAAGAAAATGCTCTCCAACACTTAACCTGGTCACTGTGTTTCTGCTGTTCCTCTATGGACCTATCTATGACTTGTATTTAAGGAGATTAAAGTGAATATACAGCAGGTCTAGGCTGTTTGTTAAAAAAAATACATTTCTGTCATTACCTTGAATCTATACAGCTTTTTCAATGGTAAAAACACTCATCTGCAGAAACAAACAAGGACTTTGGAAGGATATGTTGAATTTAGGACAATCTAAATTGAAGTCTTGATAATGAATGACCAGGCAGTAATAGTACTATGTTAAATGTTTGTAATGCATCCTAAAACTCTGACAAGGTGTCGTTTTAGACAATGTTTCATTGCAGTTTGCTTACAGATAAACAGTCCAATAATATGCTGTATGAAATTTATCTGGACAGCGTATATAACATGCAAATTCAACTTCAAGCAATTTACAGTATATTGAAATGTGGGCTAGTTTAATCTATCTACTATTTCAAGAAAAGGGCAACATTGCAGGGGTGGCACAGGGTTCTAGTCTGGGTGCTCCCTGAGTGGTGTTTGTATGTTCTCCCTGCGTCGGTCTTACATCCTGTCCAGGTGTTAATCCTCCCCTATACCCAGTGATTGCTGGGATAGGCTCCAGTTTACCCACAACCATACCTTGGATAAGAGGGCTAAGAAACTGGATGGATGGAAGGATGGATAGGAATCTCTGCATACCAGGAACTATGCCAAGAGAGCCAAAGGTGTTAAAAATGGAGTGTTCTTTAAAACTACATATCATATAGGATGAGATGATATAAAGTACAACAGAACAGAAGTCAAACAAAACTTTATTCCTTCTCTGGGCCTACTCCCAAATTTGTTCTGAACTCTTGTCTTTTGGGTCAAATAGCACTTGTCTTGCCTACCTCTCAGATACCAGAAATAACTCTGTTTCTTGCATCTAATTATTCTTTCTCTCTCTCTAATTCCTGATCTCTTCCTGTCAATTCCAAATTCAAATGGTATTTTGGATATTAATAGAGTGGCACTGTGTGGCAG
The DNA here is from genome assembly GCF_900747795.2 of Erpetoichthys calabaricus. NCBI lineage: Eukaryota > Metazoa > Chordata > Cladistia > Polypteriformes > Polypteridae > Erpetoichthys > Erpetoichthys calabaricus. Next base: position 157,949,008 of record NC_041396.2, read on the forward strand.
TGGGTAGCGCTGCTGCATTGCAGTTAGGAGACCAGGGTTCGTTTCCCAGGTCCTCCCTGCTTGGAGTTTGCATATTCTCCCTGTGTCTGCGTGGGTTTCTTCTGGGTGCTCCGGTTTCCTCCCACAGTCCAAAGACATGCTGGTTAGGTGCATTGGCGATTCTAAATTGTGCTTGGTGTGTGTGTGTGTGCCCTGTGGTGGGCTGGTGCCCTGCCCGGGGTTTGTTTCCTGCCTTGCGCCATGTGTTGGCTGGAATTAGCTCCAGCAGACCCCGTGACCCTGTAGTTAGGATATAGTGGATAATGGATGGATGGGTTTTGGATATTATGATCTAATTAGCATTTTTTCACTTTAGCCAATTAGCCTATGTGGCTTTTGGTTTAATGAGTATTATATACTTTATTTTTATGTTTGAGAACAGCACCCAATTTTGTGCTTGTATTTCATGGCCACAGTCAAAAGGTTTAATGATATTATACCTCTTAATGGTAATGTGACCTATTATGACAGTATGTCATCACATTTCACTTATATATGATGCCAGCACTTATGTCTTAGCAATCCATGCTTGGGATTTTTTCTCTTGCTCGTTGTTCATTTCTTGACAATTCTGTTTTTTGGGTTTTGGCTTTGCTCTCCAGTTGTCTTGATTCTTTCTTGGTTTTGACTCCTGGTACTGTCTCTCTCTGTACTCTGTAATTCTTTTCCCAGTCTTTCCCATTGTTTTATTTTTATGGGAACTCTCTATTGTTAAATCTGTAACACTTGAGTGAGATGCCTCTAAACTCCCGACTGTTGTCACTATTGCCAGAACCCCCTGAATCCCAAGGGATGGCCTTTGACAATCAAATAACCCATCATGCTACATTTAATTCTGCAAAGGCCAAATTCATTTTCATTTAACTGTATGTTTTTTGTTTTATTTCTTTAATTCAACATGCTTACATATATTTAGCAACAATCTTGAGCACTTCTCCACATTGGGGTACTTTATGACTTTTTTTCACACTTAGTTGCTCATCAGTTGTTTGCAAGTCTCAATCTTTCAATAGTTTCTTGTAGCATCTATTCAAATCAGTAAAAAAAAAAAACATGTGAAACTGAGTGGAAAAAGTGTGCTCTACTGGTAGCTTGTCCAGCATATGTGGTAAAACATGTAGTCCACAAAATGTTTCTTTACGCAAATCTGAGGAAAGCACAAGTAAATATTCTCTGATTTAAGCTTTTAAACTGCCAGAATGACTATCGCAAAAGTTGCACCTTTTAACGGTCTTGGGTACATTTTAAACCATACCATTTCCAGGTATTGTTCCTGTTATATCGCGTTTCACAAAAATATGTTATAAAATTGTTTCTCTGTGTTTAAAGGTTTGGACACATCCATGAAATCCAAAAACTATTCCTTACTTTTCCTATTACACATTCACCATTTGAGACCAGTATTACATAAGTGGTATTTGTTGAAATCAGATCTATATTACCCTATTCAAAGTATTGAAATTACAATAGTTGTCCTTGAAACAAAGCTAGCTAGAAATACATTTAAAAACATAAAAATATACCTTCAAGTTACTAACTTGGAATATTATAATACAAAGGCAATCAAAGCCTGTTTTGCTTTAAAAAACAACATGAAGACTCACTGATACTTGCTGCTAAAGGTGTACAGTGCTAGCACTGAACATGCAGAAACACAATTTGCAATTTAAATCCCATATATTGTCTTAATGCCATTTGATTATAAAGGCAAGGTGCAAAATAACCAATGCAAGAGTATAATACTATAATAAAATATAATAACAATGCTAATAGGTCTAAAACAAGTGCAACAAAAATTTGTGGAAGCTATTTTCATGTCTGTTGCAAAGGTTCTGAAATGGGCACATCCCCATAACAATAAAACACAAGAATAAAATAGCCTTGAATAGTTGCAATAAATTTTGTGTGGACACTTCAGGTCTTAACAATGTGGAATTGACATATAGTTTGATTTTCTTTTCCCTGATGTAAGCCCCAGTTTTACTGTTGTGGTAAAGCTGTTTTACTGCTGGAGATGTATTAGATGCGCTTCATTTCTTCCCTCAGTATGGCTTTAATTTTCCACATCCATGACTTGACACAGACCCAAGTACCAGAAAACAGTCACCTCTTATAAGCAGTTTGGCTTCCTTTTATTGCTTTTAAAATAAATATAATGCACTGCATTATCTATTAACACTTTCAATGTAGTTTCTCATCTAGTTGCATGTTTCGCAAAGAACTCAATAAAGCAAAGAATAATAACTATTGTAATAAGCAGTAATTCTTTTACTGTATATAATAGTGGAATATGAATTTCATATTTTTGTGCATTGATTGCAGGCAATTTTTCCTAGTATTCTTTTGATTTTCTGTTTCTTTCTTTTTTTTTTACTACACATTTTTCCTTGAATAAGTTGCTACTATAAATGAACTGACAGAGGATTAATGCATAATGTGAATATTATTGAATATTTCTTTCACGCAAATAATTTGAATTCAAATGCAAAACAGGTTTTAAAAAGTGTTAAATACTGAACTTTCTAACTTTGTTGTAAATTGCTTTGTGATAAGCGCACCATGTCCTTTACAAAATGAACAATGGTAATAATATACAGTAGCTAGACATTAGTACAATTACATATTTTCTAAACAGTTTGCTGCATGGGCTAAAATATATGTTTTTTTTTTAGTTTTATTAAGAAAATACAGACATTTCAACATAAAAAGCATATATTTGCATTTAAAAGATGCATTATTATTTGCTGTTTCAGGGCAAGAGCGTCTAGCAGTTACCCAAGAGAGCCAAAAATAGTGATCTCTCTGAATCTGAAATTGTTCCTCAAGGACCTAGTTTCCATTGTATAAATAAAAGTATGAAAAACAATTGTATTTTTTAAGAACTGAAACAATGCATTATTTCTGAATCAAAATATAAACTACTGTAGTAGATGCCAACTTTTCTAGCATTTGAATGAACATTGTACACTGATCGTCACCACACTGGGGAAATAAAATAAGAAAAAGTTTTTTTTTCTCTTTCTTAATTTTCCAAGTTCAGTTTTACACAATAATGATTAAAAAGTATTATAAAGACCATAGAAGTCACATAACATGCTCCCACTTACTCCAAATTTCACACCACATCTGTCCTTACCCAGTTACCTTTATTTGTCATAGCAATTTCCTAACTTGGGCCCAGGTATCTCAACATTTTGAAAAAGAATGTTCAGGTACATTGGACAGCTTGATCATAAATTAATATTCACTCAACTCTGATACATTAATAATATATACAATATATTGTTAATCATAATATTTGCCTTTCTGAGGCTGCCTTACATTTCAAAGAACCAGGGTCACTGTCTGTGTGTAGGCTTTGCTTGCATCTTCATGAGTTTGCTCCTGTTACTGCAGCTTCTTTTAAGATGCCCCAAGTTGACTGGCCACCCAAAACTGGCCTGGACTGAGAGGGTGTAAGTGACTGGACTGAACCGATTCCCGCTTTGTGCCCATTTCTGCTAGAACAGTATCTGGGCCACCTGCAACCCCATGATGAAATGAACAGGTGCATAAAAAGGATGGATGTCGAATGCTGTTATCAGGAATTACAAATGCAAAATGCCGTTATTGAAATTTTTGTACAATTAAGGAATTCAGTTGGACTTAATTTTCGATCTGACAGGTGAAGTGATTTTTCAGTGTTAGGATTTCAAAGTGAATTGTTAATGTTGACTAAACCAACCCTTTCACCATTAGACCTGGGGACGCCAAGTCCAGTCCTGGAGGACCACCGTGGCTGCAGGTTTTCATTCTAATCCCTTTTTTAATGAGTGCCCTGTTTGTGCTGCTAATTAATGTCTTGTGAACTCATTTTAATTGAATTGCTTTTTTAAGACTTGCTCCCTGGAATTTCTTCACCGTTCCTCTGAATTGCTTCATTTCTTTCCTTAAATTGCACCCAAACAGAAATGAAATGTGAAGTTAGGGAGCCAACAGAAGACCAACTAAGTCAGGGCCTCAAACTCTAACCAATTTCACTCCAACCAGTTGCTTAATGAGGTGCCGATTCTTGTCATTAATTAAACCAGTTCTTTAATTTCATGGCTTGTTGCTGCTCTCATGGTGCATTAGCAGACATTTCCGAAAATTGTTGATTTTTCTCTTTCTAAGAGCACTGGTAAAATGTTTTTGGGACTTGAGAAGATCGACATTCTAGAGACCTTCAACTTTCTTTATTTTCAGATATTGTATGATGGACACTAGTTGTTTTGGTTCATTTTGTATCTCATTATTGTTTGGCTGCTAATTAAGGAAAAAGAAACAATTAAGGGGTCTGAGTCTTCAAGTGCAAGTCAAATAAAATTAGTTCAAAAGAAGTTAATTAGCAGCAAAAAAGGTCACTCATTAAGAAAAGGGTTAGAATGAAAACCTGCAGCCACGGTCGTCCTCCAGGACCGGAGTTGGCGACCTCTGCATTAGACCAAACTACTTAAACCATAGACTGAATTGCATTCATAGCTCACCCCAAGACTTTGAAGTTTATCCACATAATTCAAACATACACAATTAACGAAATTTAAACATTAAACATGTTTAGACCAGTTTTATTTTGCACTGCACTCCTAGCCAGCAGAACCAACCCAAGTTTTTTTGTTTAAATACACTAATTTCCTCCATATCCCAAAGGCAAGAATTTTCTGGAAGATTATTAACTGTAAATTTGCCCTACATGACTAAGAATGTATGAGTGTGCCCTGTAAAGGGCTGCTGATCCATTCATGATTGACTTTTGCTTGCATCCAGTGCTGTGGGAATTGTTTCTGGCAACGTAACCCTGTATTGGAATAAACAGGTACAATAACTGTTGGAAAGAAGGTTTTAGTGAACTTCCTAGAGACTGTGTAGAAAGTCTTAATCTTTCCTTTCCAAAAACAAAACTGTAAACCTTAATTTATCCATGTTCTGAAGCTGTTTGTTTCTATTTTAGGGTGGTAGTGAGCTAGAGCCTGCCTCATCAGCATTGAGCTTAAGGCAGAAAGAAATCCACAAAAATATACCATTCCATTATGTAATGCATAAACAATCTAGCCATTTTCATTTTCTGCTTATTCAGGGCAGGGCCACAGGGCAGATAGTGTCTATTTAAGCAATCATTAAGTACAAAGCAGGAACAGTCCCTGGACAGGGTGAACACACACATGAGCATATATATCAAGTGCCAATTAATATTGATATATTTGTATGAAAACCTGCTATATAAATAAATGTTTTTGTTAGTATTGCCAATCCACCTAACAAGCATTTCTTTGGACTGTGGAAAGAAACTAGAGCACCTTGGAGAAACTCACACAGACACAGGAAGAACATGTAAAGTGCATGCAGGGAGCACCTGGAACACAAACCCCGGCCTCCTTATTGTGAGGCAGCAGTACCACCACAGCACCACTCATGCCATCTACAGTAACATAAAATATAGAATAAACAAAAAATATATTTAACTATCACATTCCATGTAAAAATATTATCCTATTATTCTGTAATTTATTTTATTTTGGAAAACATGATGGTGCAGCAACAAGTTTTGCCACATCATGCAGTTTGAATTCCACAACCAGTTGCAGTCTTTGTGGAGTCCTCACTTTGTTTCTGTGCCTCTGTTGGCTGTTCTTCAACAAAAGTGTGAGTTGTCAGAAGTGTGTTTATATGATGAATTAGTATTTCTAAACTGGTCCTGTCTGAGGCTGTATGTGGATGTGTGTCATCATCATCATTATCATTGTTATTATTATTTTTTTTGTAATTTTTACTGGTAGGACCCAGTGATGACCTGGTACTCTATCCATGGTTAGTTCCTGCATTGTGCCAGATGCTGCTAAGATAGCCCTCCTTGAATAGTATTAAGCTGATTTGGATATGTTATTTTCATGTTATTCTCATAAATGAAATGTATTATCATTATAAAACATTTATATTTTCTTATGGCATATATATATATATATATATATATATATATATATATATATATATATATATATATATATATATATATATATATATATATATATACTACCACTAATACTCCTACTAAAGTTGCTAAATTTCAACTCTCTAGTACTCCAAAAATATATTTGCATTTAATTAACCTTAATGAGGTAATTATACCAAGGACAGGTTTTCTATTTAATTTCTTTGGCCAATTACACCACCCATTTTCTGCCTGTCTGTCTGTCTGGTTGCCTGTCTCTCTGTATATCAATGGCAATGCAAATAAATAAAATGCAGGTAACTAAAACTTTTTAAATTTGCCTGCTCTCTTGCACAAATGCACAGTACTGTATCACATTTATAAATGATACCTGAAATGGTACCTTAAGCATCAACAAACAGGTCCACAACTTTAAAGATTATTCCTATTTGAGTACCATAGCCAAACTCAGTGTAGATTAAGGTTTCAATATTATTAGTAGGTGACACTACTTCCCTTAAATATAGCAGTCACAATCTTAATTTTGCTTTTAATATCTTACATGAGCATAAGACTCAAAAAAACATTCCTTCATTTATGATGGTTTATTTATTGTGATTTACTGAGAAAAAAAATGACAAACTGAGCTACATCACTCAAGCCACAGCCACTGTCACTCTAAGTTTCCCCTCAAGCCTAATCTCAAAAAACTTTCCCTTCTGCAAAGTTGTCACATCCGATATGCAGCTTCTTTCGGCAGGGAACAAGAATCCAGGGAGGTCACAGGATCAGCCTGTGCCTCAGGGCTCCTCGCCTGCAGTACAAAAGACTCGACTCAACTCATGTTAGTCATCTTACTGGCCTATCAGTGGTGACGGACCGCCAGTTCAGACAGTGGGCTAACCGTGATAGCTGCCTTGAAATGCTAAGTACTTAATTAGGGACCTTTCATATCAGTTATCGAAGCTCCATCTCCCATAGCCCAGGGCACTGTACTTTACACAGGACTCCCTGGAGTCGGTGGCAACTTTATTGTGGTGACAAGTCAAAAAGAAACAAGTGGTTTTTAATCCTCTCTCAGCCTCCTCACATCTAAATAGATAGACTTGGACAAATGAATTCTACTATCATATGTTATTTTAATGAGGAAAATCTCAACAATATAAAATTACAAAACAAGCCGTATTTTCATTCTGCTAAATTAAAGAGAAAATTGGCCTATGCTGCCATTGTTGGCATATTGCATGCATGCCTATTTTTAACACTGCGTAAACAAATTTAAAAACCTGTTGTTTTGATATTCACTATGTTGTTTAATATCAAAAAACGGTCAATCATTATTGTTAAAACTCTCCAGTTCCTCCAAGGGGATGTCCTTTAATTCAGAGTGGCCTTTTATAATGTTTACTGTCAACATTGAAATTGTCATATGAGTATTTTAGACATTATTAAATAATGTCAGATATTCAATCCTATATACATCTGTTCAGAAAAGCACTTGTACAGTAAATAGATAGAGAAGAACGTAAGCAGAAATAAGGCTGGTTTATGCTTACCTGTCTTAACAAAATGAATCAGCAGGCAAACTTTCAGTTTAAAATGGCAAAAGGCTGCTCCAGAGACTGTACATTCGATCTTGAACACAACAAACAGCACTTGACTTCTCTCCTGCCTCATCCATTTCAAATTTTACATCCACAATATTTTTGATAAAACTTCTGCCCCCTTCATCCACCAAGGGATGACTTCAGCCTTTCTTAAGTAACACCTAACACACTTTTATCTCTCCATATGTGAAGACATTTTTTCCCATAACACTCAGCAGGCTGCTCTTTTGAAACTGATATTGTGGCTATTGATTGCTACTACATACTGTACAGCACATACAGTACATCTATACATTCTGTACAGTATATGTATTTATATGCAGCCGTACTGTGGACTACTTTAACATGTAGGCTCTTTCTTCCATGTTACATTAAATAATTAAAATGACTGTATGCAACATATGACCACAGAGTATCTATCTTTCGCCAAATAAATATCCAAAGTGAAATTTGTATTTATGATTACATATTTTTAAATTAATTTTTGCCATATATTTTTAAGTAGTTTTTCAACACTATATTAGTACACAATACACATATTTGGGAAACACTTTCCATGAAGAGTTGCCCTATGAAGCAAAGTTTATCTACCCTGTGACTGTCTGAACTGAATGAAAAGAAAAATACTTTTGTAGCTATATAAAACATTTTGGGGAGACAGAAACATTTAACAATACAGTACAATGCAGAGTTTAAAGTTACTTTGGGGAACTTCCTTAATCCAGAGAAACTAAAACAATGTGCATTTACACTGATGTGATAGAGGAATACATAATAAGTAGAGTGTACATTTATAATAAACATAGTAGAAAAAAATGACACCTTAGTAAACTCAGACTCACTTCCCCTTTGACAATTTAGAATTATAAACTGAACAATTGTCAAAGTGTCATTGACAATTTACTTCTACAACTTTTCATAGCATTACAGGAATCTATCTATCTATCTATCTATCTATCTATCTATCTATCTATCTATCTATCTATCTATCTATCTATCTATCTATCTATCTATCTATCTATCTATCTATCTATCTATCTTTGATGTGTATTTTTATATAACAGGGTGTTTCCTTTTGAACAAGTTTATCATTTTTATGTTTGTTGCTTGTTTTATTCAGTTCAATAAACTGTGTTATTATGTCTTCTTTATCATATGTATGCACAAACTGTGCATTGCTTCACTCATTCTGACTCGGAATATTTATTGTGAAGGTTTTGTGGAGTATTTTACCATTATTTACTCATCTCATTAAAACACCTATATGAATTAATGTCAAGTTTTTCATAACAAACCTACACAATTTAAAAAAAATATATAAATATTAAAATGCTTATTTTACCTTCTTAATCTAGAGCAATTATAAGACGTTAATAAAACAGCAAATCAACCATATTTGACAAAAGCTAAATTGAATATTTACTGAAATTTTAAGAAAATGTAAAAGTACTACTTGTGCTAAATAATACTTAATTGACATTACATTAAACAAAACACCTTCATCTTCTTGATACCTTCTTGTTAAGTTGCATGCTGACTTCTTCATAACGGTTATAACGATTCACAGACATTTAGTTTTGTATTATATTTTAAAATACAATATACAATGTATATGTATTTGATTCACACCACACAAAATAAAACAATTCACAAGAGTTTCAGAATTATACAAATGTATGATTAGTTCTTTTTATCGTCATGGAATGTTCCCTGTTAAAATTCAAAGCTACTAATTGTGCTTAAAAATATCAATGCATAGCTTCAATAAAATGACGTTGTCTAATAACTAAAGTTAAGGACATTTTGGCACAGTTCCAGGATCAAAATAGATTAGATTTATGTTGTAGATTTTATAGCACAATGAATGTATGAGTATATAAAATGTTATATCAAAAAGTAATTAAACAACTCAGTAATTGCTAATGTGCTTGGCATGTTACATATCTTATATCTCTCATAGGTAATATTCTTATGGCTGTCTCATGGACACATATTTACTTACTGTAACTTAATAGGTGATTAAACTATTTCATTTAGAGCTCATACTGCTGAATAATATCTTATACCTCCCATTTTCCCAATGCTGTGCCAGGACCAGCAACTCGGCGTGCTATCAATTCACAAGCTGGAGGGTGACAGCTTCGCCAGGGACTAATGCAGGCCGACGTAATTGAATGTGGCCTGAAGCTAGGCAGCTGCCTGCAGCCACTCTTGATTGTAGCTGTCATGAACTGGGACTTGCAGCAGTAAAATACATTCCAGCAGACTGACTGGTATAGTGGCAGCGTTAACCCCCAAAGAGCTGAAATCGTCTGGATGCTAGAATGTCATGGAATATGTTTTACTGTTTTTGTAAAGAAAATGTGTTAAGGCAGACTGATCTGTTTACTTTACAAGACTTTCTCCATAGTGAAATATTTTATCTCCGTGTCACTGTTATGTCAGTGTCCTGTTAACGCTTGGGGTAAGTTTATACTAAACTAGACACTGGAAAAATATAAAGAGCTTCTTGGAGATAATTTTTTGAAATAAACTTTCACATGTGCCATTTTCAATTATTGACATACTTGAGTGCAGAGTTACATACATTGTGTTATAGAGTGTCTTCAAGTTTTAGTTTTCACAATTCTTTTAGCATCTGACTTCTAACTTTATATTGTGGTGTCTATCAATCTATTGGTTATATTGAAGTAAATAACTGAAAATGATATACTTAAAAATAGATTTCACAATTACAATAAATTCTGAAATTGTCAGATTTGCCATTCAGTGAATTTAAGGAAAACTTTTCACATACATTTGGACTATGATGACCATATTGTATTTGAAACTACTTTCTTTGATAGAAAATGCTTTCATCTATGTACATATATCACTTGGAGGGTATATTAATAAGTAGAGGGTATATTAATAAGTAAGATATTATGAGGTTAAGAAGAAATGACTAAATATATAGATCCTGCTTTATAGAAATCAGCAGGGGCATACAACCAAGGTGTGTTAGTAGTTCATTTAGCTATGAAAAGATGCAGACAGTCCGTGCAGCAAATCATGACTCCCATTGTTCTAAACAAGGAGTCAGTAAAGTAAGAAGTCACAATATTGGCTACTCTTTCTGGGATGCAGCTTCATTGTGTATCTTCAGACTAAACATTGCTGACTAATAAACTCTCTCTCTCCCTCTCGCTCTCCCTCTCTCTCTAGACCTTCACTATATAAAAGGCATCAGATTCAGTAAATTTATAATTAAGACTTGAGATGGAGCAAAGCCTTATTGGCAAAAGCAATGATAACAAGAGTTTGGGAAGTACAAGAGTTCTGTGGGACACTGGTGAGTGATAAACTCTCTTAGTGCCCGTTATATACAGTAGTCAATAATCTTGTTTTATGTAGAAAGGCTCATATTGGTTACATTAGGGATTTACAGTTTATGACCCGTGGTATTTACACACATCACTCTAAGCTTTATAATATACTCTGAATGATTTTCAAAATTAAACGATAAGATTTGACAACCTAGCTTGAAATCTGTGTTTAAAGTCTGTTTTTCCAGCTTCCAATGAGTATTTCTCAAGAGCTTCAGTTATCGTAGAGACTTTAAATTGATGCTATAAGAGTGAGTTGTGTTTGCTTTATTGTATCCTATAATGGAGGGATGTCCCATCCAGATCTGATTCCTGCCATATATCAAATGTCTCCTGTGCAGGGCAACCTGCAAATTGTAATGAAAATAGATTTTAGGATGTGTGTATAGGATGAAGGTTTCTTGACTGATTATTCTCTGTTGCAGCTTTTGAAAGATAATGCGTATAATTAAAACACTATTTTCAAATTCCCTGACTTTTACTTTTTAACTGAACAGTATACACAAATGTTGCTAAATGATATACTGTATCTCTCTTAAAATATTTTCCCTCTACTTTTTAAAAAAGAAGAGTCAAATATTCCAAATAGACATCATCTACAGGTTATTTTTTTAAAACTGAAAACCCATATATTTGAATACTTTTTAATTGCAAAATATCCTTGGGTCAGCAAGTATTTTTTCTTTTTTGTAACATGTTTTATTGCATTACCTGCACTCCCTCTAGTGGAATCCATTGTCAACTGCTGCATAGAAATTTCAAGTTGTTTTAGCATTGCTGACAAATGCTGTGCTAGCGTTTTTATTTTCTAAATTATATACATGCATAAGCTTCTAGAATATATATAATGGAAAATACTGCCATAACTTGCCTGATAAAAAAATACAGAACCTAGGATTATAAAGCTAAAATTGGAAATTAAATATGGGAAACATTCTGTGAGCGTCTTATCAATATGCTTGAGAAACATTTTAGCAATGTCGTCACTATTCAAGCATAGTACTGAGCCTTCTTCTTTTAAAAAAAAAAAAAAGTTGAAGCAATTTAAATTCGATTTCTGCTGGGATCCCTGTCAACTTCTTTTATTGCATTTAATGTGTTTCCCTAGTGGTGGCCTGAGGGGGCTTTCTCTTGACAATTAGTGTGAAGCATCTCCAGGGAACTGCATGTGTTTTGACAATAAGTTTCTTTTTACTGAGTAGTAAAATATGCTGTTTTGACACTGGATTTGTCAGAGAGGGCTTGGTACAAAATCTGTTTTATGAAGAGCAGAATCATACTTCTTATAATGTATTTAAACCCTGCCAAGTTCACATTTCCAGTGTGAACAGATATAAAACGCTGCTGTGCCATATGTCAAAATTGCACGATTAAACAACATTAATCAATTGAGTTTCAGAGCTGTCAGAAAAAGAGGCAAGAATGAGCTCTCTCGAATGGCAAGGGAGCAAATATACTAATTTACATTGTGTGCTATAAGAATATGAAATTTTTTGAAAAGCTATTGTAGAATATGATAAAAGTACATAATGCAATTGCACTGTGATGACACTTGGAAGATATTAATAGATTTTGTTTCTCTTCTTTCAACAGCATACATATTTCTTATTTCTCAAAGGCAGACACGCATTCTTACAATATTTCTTTTGAAAGATCTTATTTTATTTTATAGATTACCATTACTGGAATTTGAAAAAGTAGCATTCTAATAACCATTTATTCCTTACCGAACAACAATTTTCTGTTATTTGTATTTCGCAACCTGTTTTTTTTAACTATTCCCTGTTTCTGATCAATTTCTCTTTTCATTAATTATTGTGATATTATGGTACATTTAGCTCAGATTGCTACATTATGTAGCTTAGTGGTAAAATGATCAGAACAGAAAATGGAAAATGAGCCATTTTAACAAGTAATATTTGTATTTCATAATCTTTCTTAAAATATTTCCTGTGTCTTCATTTCCGTTCAGTTTCTCTTTTCATTAATTATTGTAACCTTATGGTAAATTCAGATCAGCTCACTACATTATGTTGTATAGAGGTAAAACTATCAGAGCAGAAAATGGAAAATAAGCCAACAAATACATTAACAGACGGATTCATAAATTTAAAAAAATCAGCAATTTATTAGCATTTAAACTGTAAAACTGTTAAAAAGAAACACAAGAAAACACCAGCATTTATGCATAATACAGCCAGTCATGTTTATTTTGAGAGCTGTTTACAGCTAGTGAGTGATGATGGTTGTGCGAAGTAGCTTACAGGTCCTATTTCTTCACTCATTGTTTTTAAAATGTCATTATGAGATGGTTGTAAGTTGTTGTGGTCTTGGAACCATGTCATCAAAGTTCATTGTGCCTCATTAGTGTGGGCATGCATATTAATAGATGGGCAAAGAAGGAAAGCTACAGCCTTCACGCACAGCAGGTTACTGAATTTGGCTTCAGGGGCTTATGGAAAATTACTTGCATTACTAATTGTAATTGCTGGTGGTTTGCCAGACCCCTGCAGTTGATCAGCATATCACAGCCTTTTAATTTTATATGGTTTAACAGGTCACTTGATCATCAAGGGAAGAGAATTTTTTACTCGGCAAACAACACAAAAGAAAACACCACACACACACACACAAAAAAAAAACACTAATCTGGTTTATTGCTTATGCTGAGTCTACCAAGGTGTAAATCTGAGATAATTGAAGTCTCAGAAATAAGTCCATTCAGCCACCAAGTCGGCTTTTACCTTTCTTTTGTTGCCTACATGTCTTTGTTCTTTTAAATCTGAGTTCAGGAAACTAAGACATTGTTGAATTGTTACCTTTGATCAAGGTACATTAGGGACTGAATTACCTTAAACTCCCAGTGTTAACAGTTCATGTCAGAGATTATAAAGCTTGTTGCCATTTTACAGTACGTGACTCTTTGGTTATTCCAATTCTTTTTGCAGGAAAAAAAAGATGTTAAAGAAATCATGTGACCTCAGCCTAATTTGTAATCTGCCACTAAAGTTATTCTTGATTTGTCCTGATAATATGAGTCAATATAAATTGATTTGCAAGCTCAAAGGTTTATTAAACAGGAATGGTTCAAACTTCAGTGGGTTGCAGTGAATGACACAAAGAGAGTTTTACTACTTTGATAACAAAACATGGTGCTTCAAGCAATAAATCTTATGAAGGACACAGCACAATGCAACTTGAATTTAATGAATTATGACTGGACAAGCAAGCCAAACGAGTAGTAAAATAGTATGCACAATGCATATCAAAAAACTAAAAAGGTAATAATAAAAATAATAATAATGATAATAAAAATAATAATAAAAGTAAACACTCTTGCAATGAAATGTAACTGGTTTCCATTTGGTGGTGAAAGTTACTTTCTGTGGAAACTTTAATATTACTTTACAGTATGTTCATATACTTTGCAGTATGGATGATAACCCTGCTATACTTACACCATCACAGAAAAAAAACATAAATATCAACATACTGATATGTTATCAAGAGGAAATTAATTTTTCTGTTTTAATTGCACAACTTTATGACATCATGTTTAATATTATATACCACACGATCATGCAGCCTTGCTGAATGGTCCCAAAATATTTGACACTAGAGTGTATTATAAGTTTGCTAATTCTTAGCTGGAAAAACACATTCATTACAAGTTACACTTTGAAAAAAACACACACACACACTTCATCATGCTGCTTTGTTATACTGTAAGCACATACATGTATAGCGCATTGTGAATAGCACAAAGGTCACAGTTTACAGTGATCATAACTTTTCATGTTAAAAATATATCATTGAAAAAAGGGACTAAAACAGAGGAATCAATTACCAGTATTATGAATGACGTGCAATGGAAAATTTATTTTCAGCTAATCAATGGATTAGAGGCTGATGGTTGCTGTGAATTAAAATTCTGGCTTATAAGATGACCAGAGTTTTGCTGTCAGACTCAAGTCTTTATGTCTCCACTTTTTAAACATGTTACCTATTCAATTATTTCTATTATTATTATTATTTAGAAAATCCATCAATCCATTATCCAACCCGCTATATCCTAACTACATGATCTGCTGGAACCAATCCCAGCCAACACAAGGGCGCAAGGCAGGAAACAAACCCCAGGCAGGGCGCCAACCCACAGCAGTGCTATTTAGAAAATTATTTTTATAATTCACATTTATTTGTCATGTATTAAGTAACTTTGAGTATCTGAGTCTACTTCTCAAATAAGCTGCTTGCAATTTTTTTTAAACTGACATGTTGATTATTGAACACTGTCATGGATTCTTTTCAAATAACTGTCCTGAATTCACTCTGTGAAGGGGTATGGTGCATATATTTCTTTATTTAATATATGCATTGGAAAGTGGCAAATGATTTTTCTACTTGAGCCACTCTGACTAACTCTAAGAAATCCAGAGTTTTTATAGACTACATAAGGACTGAAAGCTAAAAAGTAGTTAATCATCCTATAGACTGTGAAAAGAGTTTGAAAACTAAAGTAAACAACTTATTATGTGGTCTAAAGGAAATCCTGGGTGAAATAAATCCTTTGTTCTGTAATAGTAATATATATGACTATACATACGTATATATACAGTAAATATACTAGGGGGGCAAGCCCCCCTGGTGCCTTCGGCGCCTTGACCTTCAGTTAACTGAATCACCTGAATACAAACATTGATGTTATGAATAGATTATTTTTAATAGTTTGTTCCTATGAAATAAAGTTTACTCAATCAAAAATAAAAACCACAACTTTCTTGATATTAAAAACCACGACTGTCTTGATATTTTAGTTTATAATTTAAAAATGGAATAAGAATCTGAAAATCTAACAACATCACATTAAAGTTCGATAAATTCTGAAAAGAATGATACCAAACATATATATGTAGGTTTTAAAATAAGCCTGATTTAAAGCGTGACAAAAAATGTGACATAATATTATTGCGCAAAATTGTTGCACTTTTAGGCTTAGGATTTTATGTATATGTAGAGTAGATATATACTGTATATATATAAATATCTATATCTACATATAAAATAATATATATGTATAAAATACAGAAAAAATACATTAAATATAATTTCCTTCATCAAGACCTTTTGGCTTCAATATGGTACATCAGTTCATATAGCATTTTTCAAAAAGATTCAAGACTTTCCATGTGTTAATCTATTCTATTATCTATTTTCAGAACATGTATTTCTCAGTACAGTATAGGATTATATCAGGTAAAAGAGTACAAGGTACAAACTACAGCTAAAAATTGAAAGGACTTATAATTAACAAGAAAACCAGAATGCATTTCCCAAGTGAATGGTTTAAGGATGTCTGGAACAACCTAGAGAGTTGTGTAATTCAAATGAAAACCTTTACAGATTTTAAAAGATATTTGGATGAAAGATAGTGGAATAGCTGAACTAGCTGTTAACCAAACAAATCTGTTTTTTTCTGTGTTTTTTTCATCTCTGAATAGGTTGTCTGTTCTTCTTAATGCTCATTCAGACACAAACCCATATTGAGAAAATTTGGTGCCACAGAAGAACCTAACCCAATTGTCTTTGTTCTCTGGGAGATAACCAGAGATGTTGAAGAAAGCTAATTTAATCATTTACACTACACCTTAATTTTTGATTGCTTTTAAATGTTTTTAAATCTAATGTTCTGGTATCTTAATAAACATCTTTTTTACTTTACAAGTAAAAATAATGCCACTCTGTGTAATGTTCCCCTAATTAACTCTATTTATGTTTTGAACTTTTCTCTTAATTATGTCTCTGCATTCTTTAAGATTATAAATTATAAAAAACATTAAAAAGAGTCAAATCATAAACTATATCCCAGACAGAAAACTGAATTTTCAATTTTCCAAAATAACTCTTTAAATAGTCCGTGCCCTGACGTCAGGGGTGTAGCCAGAGGGATGAGAATGTACATGAAGCGTAATTCTGTCTATAATCAATCAGTTTAAACTGTCATAAAATATTGTTCAGGAGGGTGTTCAGCCCTGAATTCCCTCCTGCCAATGCCTATGCCTATTATATGATACATTATATGCACCACATTATCATCCATTGTCTATTTCATATACAGTACTTACTTATTCCAGCCAGTCTCATGTTACTTTGCAATGCACAGTACTTTCAAATAACCACTCCAGATGAAGTCATCATCTTAGCCTGATGCTGTCTGGATAAGCCCGTTCCCACTTCTGAACATGAACTTGACCAAACAAGTTTGAAAATTAGTAAATTAATGTTTTACCTGTTTGTAGTCTCAAGAGACTACTTGTTCTAAACAAGATGTTGTAGTGAACTGCAGTTTTTCTAGCAGCATAAGTTGCAAGACAGGAACCAACAATAAGGAGCCAGTCTATTGCAATGCAGACCCCCATACATATCTACATATGATCACAAAGTGCCAACCTTACAGTCTCCAAACAGCCTAACCTGAATGTATATAGCATGTGAGGGGAAGTCAGAGAAAGTGCATTTAATGTTAGCTTTCAGTCTCATAATTTATTTATATTTTAGGAAATGAAACTTTTGAAAAACATATAAGCTGTCACTAGTGATAAATATTTGGTGAGTATATCATAATGCATAGCCTCTAAAATTATTTGGAATTGTATTCCACCTTCCCTTTGTTTCACTCTCATCCTCAAAGCATGTGAATAACATACAGCATAATTCTTTTCCTTTTAAAATCTATCAGCATCTCCTCCTTCAAAATCAGTGTTTAACAAGCAGTGAATGTTGTGCCTCAACTGTTCCTACTGTTCTGAAACTACTTTCAGACATTTCCTCCACCCATACAATGAAGAGAAAGCCTCTGCTTTAAGGGGAATCTACATTACTATTTGGTGAATGCTGCTTGTAAGCTGTAATAATACAATGCCGCACCTATGTTGTTGAGTACTTGACCGGTAACATAATTAAATGAATGGTAAATTTCAAATTGAAGAGAATTAATTAAGCAAAAATCCTTACTCATTAGCTGTATGGTAATCTGTAAGATAGGAAACTGTTGCATGATTACACTTTCCACCATGTGTCCTTCATTTCAAGTGATGGGCTGGAAAACATAATTGCCGTCATCGGAAGCCCATTGACAAGAATGTCAAAAAAGAAAATCAGTTTCTTTAAACTAAAAAAAAAAACTTGTGCAAATTGAGAAGTCTATCTAAATATCAAAAATTAGTTAAATCACAATTGTGCACTTTGAATGTCTCACTAAATTGAACTGACACAGAAAGAAAAAATGTGCAATATTTCTTTTTCTTTAAAACTCACCATATACTTGTACATAGCAAGTTGATTAGTTAAAGACATTGGGTATAAAGATCTTTTTATATGACAAAATTTTATCAATAATAATATTTTAAATTAGTTCAACTATAACAAATTACCATATATGCATACATCTGTTTCTCTTGGCTAATGTCATTCAAAACGATTAATCTAGTTACTAAATAAAGTTCAACAGGAGATGTGAGAACCTTTTTTTAAGTACACAGAAAATAATATCTGCTTTAGCAGTTTAATAATTCAGCATGAATTTGACATTAATGAAATAAAACAGCTTAATGTCAACTATACAAAAACCCTGCCTAGAATGAAAATTATTGGGAAAGTAATAAGAGATGAGGGCCTGACTTGAATTGCAGAGCTTCTGTTAATACTGACACCTTCAGTCAGTATCTTTGAAAAGTTAAAATGAAAAAAGACCTTAATTAAAATACACACGCACTCATATATATATATATATTGTATATACATACACATACATTCATACATATGTATGTAAGATACATACATAAATATATATGTACATATATATATATATATGTATATACTGTATATGTTTTGTTTTAAACAGAGTTGCTTTATAGGACCTTCATGAAAAGATTAAAGTACTATGCAACTGTTAATGAATAGTTTTATAGTGTCAATGTTTTTGTGACAAATTTGTCAGTTTTTGTGAAAAATGCTTTGCATAATAAAGACAGAATGTGTTTCTGATGAAAATCTCAGGTGACTATATTTTAAAAGCTGATTAGTTGTAGGGTAATTATATGGATAATAGGTTTAAGGGATCATTGTTATTATGTGTACAGCAAAATTCTTACTTGTAAGTACTAGTGACTGATGAATTTTCAAATCAGTGCGGGGACTTTACTGGAAAACTCTGAGGAACCACCTATGAACATAGAAGAAAATGTTCAGACTCTGAAAAATCACAGTATTACATAGGATTTCAACTGAGTTCACAATAAATTGTGAGGCATTAGAATAGAGTACAGCACTATCATGTTGCCCTATTCATAAATGAGCTCCGAACGAGTTAATTCATACAGTACATATTCTTTACCTATTTATAAGTACTGTTTTAGCAAAAAGGGGATTTCAGTTGACAGCTTTGCTTCATCCCCACTCAGTTTGAAGCAGTGGCAGGTAATAGATGAAAAAGTAAGTGAAAGGAATGTGTCACCTTTATTGTAGTAATTTATCAATTTCAGCTTGTGAAGTCCATATCAGAAAATCCAAACAAGCACTTGTCAGAAACCTGGTCTTTGTGAGTCTTTACGGATCTTTGTGTGAGAGAACACGGGGCAAAAGGAGAGAGGGTTGCACAGGCACAGATGAATCTTCTGTTTTAATCCCTAGCCAAATGTAAGGAAGACTACTACCGGAAGTGGGCATTCATTTTTAGACCTGGTGTCAGACAGAGCTGACCTGTCTCTAAAGCCCACCATAGCAACTATTTGATATGTATTTGTTGTTATTTTCAACGCCTTTTCCATAAGGCAAATTACAAAGAGTTTATCTCATCTGAAACTCTGACCTTTTTGAACATTATTGTATAAGATACAATCAGCACACCTTTGTTATAATATAGGGCATAAACGGACATTGAACTTATTATTTTTAGAGGGAAAGTAAAGTAAAATTAAAACAGGCTCAATGCAATTGAATTTAAAACATAATTGATATTTTAATGTACACCAATATGATTGCATGTCAGTGTCACGCAGCTGTTTTTTTTGTCCGCTTACATTTGACAAAAAGGGGCAGAATGAATCAACAGTTTGTATCAGCGAATAGTCCACATACTGTAGCAAAGCACATCAGATGATTACACTGGAAAATGTTTGGATATGCTAGCTTGATGCTGATATACAGAAACAAAGGGTTCAGAGCGAGCATGCAATTTCACTGACCAACATTGCATAATATTACTCACAGTTTAAAAAAACTAAATGAGACTGAGAATGCTGGTGCAGAAGCCCTGAACACATTTAACAAGGCAGTGGAGAGATACAAAAAAAAAACAAAAAAACAAGCTACCAAATGCAAGGCAGATGATTGAAACACAATACAGAAATGCAAGTAACAAATTTAAAAGAATTTAACTAAATATAATATAGTGTGAGCAGCATGGTGGCACAGTGGTAGCGCTGCTGCCTCGCAGTTAGGAGACCTGGGTTCGCTTCCCGGGTCCTCCCTGCGTGGAGATTGCATGTTCTCCCCGTGTCTGCATGGGTTTCCTCCGGGTGCTCCAGTTACCTTCCACAGTCCAAAGACATGCAGGTTAGGTGCATTGGCGATCCTAAATTGTCCCTAGTGTGTGCTTGGTGTGTGTGCGCCCTGTGGTGGGCTGGCGCCCTGCCTGGGGTTTGTTTCCTGCCTTGCGCCCTGTGTTGGCTGGGATTGGCTCCAGTAGACCCCCATGACCCTGTAGTTAGGATATAGCGGGCTGGATAATGGATGGATAATATAGTGCCAGGTTACTTAGTAGTGAAGGTGTTAATGCATGGGTCTGGAGTTCTGGGTTAAATCTTGTATATTTTATATTATATATTATATTATATATATATGCATGTTTTTATATTATATATTATATATATATATGCATGTTTTTCCAGTGTCTGTATTGATACTCCCAAATCCCCAAATAGGTGCAGATTAGGGTGTAGGGAAAGTCCTCACCTCCCTCATAACTCTGAATTGGATTTATGGAGTTTGAGGGTATTGTTATCACGTTGTGTGATTTCCCATGGAATATAACTTAGTTTCTTGTTTAACTGATTGACTCATCTTATCTTTCAGCCTTAAATGATAAAAGCCTCAAAAACTGTAAATTGTATTTCTCTATAAATGTTTTTACACATTTTGTTACAACAAAGTCTGTTCATTGTAAATATTTTGTGTAATTTTAATTTCTTAGAAAGAATAATATCTTAATTGTTTTCTCATTTCCCTTAAACATAAGTCAGTTTACAATGAGGAGCAAAAATAAATAAATAAATTCTAATTGGTCAGCTACCAGTTGTACCTTGTATTATTTGTTATGAAGAAGCTGTATTAATAATGTTGTTCAGAAAGAGAAAAGCAGGAGAAATCAGCTTGGAAACTTAGGAGTACTGAAACATTCTTGTCCACAGAATATTTTATGATTTCATCAGAAAAAGAATAAGCATATTAGTTAGAATTTCTAAAATTTTTATATAAAGATAAAAATGAGATGCCCATCTAAATAACGCTCTTCATTTACAACAAGAATTAACCTCGACTTAAGGACCTCGTTTGTACAAGCGTTTCATTTCTGGACTTGCCACTGTATATGTAGTTAGTACCTTTTAATTGTATCCACATGAGCTTTGACCCAGCCCTCCATAAAGATATTCAATTTTTTACTTTAAACTGTCCAGGTGTGGTATGTGTGTATCCAAGTGTGGTATCCAAGTGTCTGTAAGGGTATGAGGGCAACAGAATGGAATTACATTCTTGTTTACCTTCTGTATTGCACCTGAAACTGCCAGAATACACACTTGTTCTTTGCAAAAGATTAGAAATTATTAGAAAAGAAGGCAGACATAGAGTCCTTGAATACAGCTCCATTATTTCTGTCAATAAACAAAATACATTAACATACACCAGTGCTGTCATTTAATTAAAACCCATGTGAGGCTTCCCAATACCATGGTGTGAGTATTTTTGTACACGTAATCTCATCTTTACTGCTTTAGTCCAGGGCAATATAATTTGTTGACCTTTGTTTTAGTAAATAGTGACTTAGCATTAATTTAAAAAGTAAAACCAATAAAATTTTATTTCTTTTTTTACTGTATGGCATATGGTACAACGTGTGCATTCAGTAAGTTGACCTTCTTTATAAATATTTAATTTATTGCCTGAGGTTTAATATAGTGGCTGGAATCTAGACAATCTTCACATGGAATTCTGCATGTTATGTACAAGGCATTATTTTACTACACAGGATAGATACTTACATAGATTATACATGAAGATAAATTATGCCATGAATAAAAATACAATGAAAAATACTTTATCAATATCTGGCAATATAGTACAAGAATGTGATGAATACTTTCAGCAAGTTGAATTTCTTTATAAATATTTGATAATTAGCCTTGGGGTTCAGATAAAATATGGAATCTAGGAGATCTACACCTAGATCACCATTTTCAATATACTTTATAAGGGATTATTTTTAGGACTTACCTAGCAAATAAGATAGATGCATCTTGTAAAAGCCAATTTGAAAAATTATAAATAGACAATATTAATAAAACATGACAAAAGAGTGCTATTGACAGGGTATCTATGATACTGTATTTTAGTAACATGAGTGTATTAATGTAAAGTCTTCTGTGGACAGTATATATATATCCTTTAACAGTAAATGCAATCCTAAAATATTCTTTGAATTGTTCATTCAGCCTTTGTAAAATAAATGTAAAAATATACTGAGCATTCAGTTAAAACAGTTAATCAAGATGACCTAAATGCTCAGGACATTTCTTCTACTGTCCTTTTATAATGTCATTTCTCCCCTGTCCATGCTCTGCTGGTGTTTCTTTGTCTCTTGACAATTTAATCTTTAATCAGTGTTCTACTGTACTCCATAATCCATGTAGAAAACAGCATGAAGATTGGAAGCAATCTCTGGCTTTTTAAGGGTTATTATAACTAAAGACCTGTTCCATAAGATTTGTGCTTGAAACCTAAAATTTGTTGTAATCAGGTAGCACATAATGCATCATAGCCTAAAATTCTGACCCCCTTCATATACTAGCGTCTTTTGTCTGGATGTTGCATGTTCTCCCTGTATTTATGTAAGTTTCCTCCTGAGAGGTTATACTGCTCTCCTATGCTTGAAACCTACTGTTTCACTGGCACTTAGCTTATTAACTAGAGTTGTGTATGAATTATGGTAAGCCCCATCCTATTTCCTCAAGAACTAACTCTCTTGAGCCTATTGTCACATCACATTAAATTGTTTCTCCTATAATTGTTTGCCTGTGATACATAAAGCAATCTCCCTTGTCCACCACTTGAATGGATGGCTGAACACCACCTCAAGCTTAACCTTCAAAACGTAACTTCTCCACATTCCAAGCAAACCATTTTCTGTTCTATGGTCCCTTAATCACATTGAATACATCTACAGTCACATTGGCATTATCTTCTATGACAAACTCATTTTTCCCAGAATATTGCAGATTATTCCCAGAGTCTAGCAGACTTCTCATTAACACTCCAAAAATCCACCTGTAGCTGACCTTATTTCCTTCACACAATCTAATGTGTCATTTCCTTGAGCTGGTGAAATGCAGCAGCATCACAGCGGGATTTTCATACTGGACTAAAAGAAGACTTCGGCTCATATATATCACAGAAGCCAGCCTTGTCTAACATCTTCATTGAGGCCATAATACACGTTCTCCTCTGATGACCAGTTGTAGCACACATCAGATTTAAAGGAGCTCTTATGTCTCTCTATTATATAAAAAAATCCTGGGACGAGACAATATGAGACGAGACTTTTTCAGAGAGATAATTTGAAGTCCCGTGAGATGAGACTTCGTGCCAGGAGATTTAACTGCGTCCACGGTCCACTCACCTCTCATTCGTGTGAATGCTATTGTCAGACACAGCTCCTTTGCACTCAGCTCCCCAAGCGGGGGGCGGAAATAAAAGACAAAGAGTAGAAGACAAAGTAGAACATCGTAAAGAAGTCCAAAAACTGATAGTAAAGATTGCATTAGCGCTAACAAATGGAAATTATTACTCAGAGAAATAACGGAACAGTGAAAAGAGATTGAATATATGGACATAGGTGATATGACAGAAGTTGGTAGATATTGTTTGGCTTTAAAGTTTAAGTCGGAGACTTGTAAATCATCTAATTCGTGTTGCCATTAGGGAAAAGTAGTGTTTCTTCCCAATAAAGAGGCATATCCACGAGAAATAAAAGATTTGTTATTTGGTGAAAGTGAAATCCACAAACACTACAGGCAAAATATCCGCATCTACAATAATCTGTTCACGTTCGTGTCATTCAATGCTCAAAATGTAGAGTTACACGATTCAGGACCTTATGTTATGAGAATCTGTGGTCCCGCAACAATTAAAGCAACAAAAAGTTTCAAAGAAACCACAATACGGTCAGGTTTATATTTATGATCACTGAGAAGTGATGCAACATGAAATCGAAAGAGTTAAACGATCAGACGTATTTGAAATTCTACAGCCAATAATGAATACAAATCCATACGTCCAAAAGTATCGCACTTTGCACGAAATCTATCTGAAAAACACGGACAAAGAAGTTTTCTTGGATTTCTATATGAATCTGAAAGATCATGCTTACATATATAATAAACCAACATGTGACAAATTGTCAGCAATAATAGTTTTGAAAGACGGAGATATCAAAGACAAAGCTGATATTCGTGTTTATCCAAAAGCACAGCACGTTTCGTCACAAGCGGCAGATCCGGGAAATGACTAGCGCATAGGGCCCACACGGCGGTTGGCTAGAGAAGCAAGCAGGGGGCAGAGCCCCCTAGTTATATACAATATTTACCATACAAGCTTTTACACTCATCATCCACTGGATGACTAATAATGCCACTGGACAACCAGAACAAGAGCAACACTTCCACCATGTCTTTGATATCAAATTACTTTATGATTTCATGGCTGATAAGAACTTGAATAATGCAAATACTCTGTATTCATGAACTATTGCTGTATTCACATGTTATCGGAGAAAAGGGATATTATATGAATACCCTTCAAAGTAGTAGCTTGGAGTGAGTTGATTCAAAGAAAACAATGCTACTCCGATTCACTAATTAACTTTTCACCATAGTCAAAATCTAAAATAAAAAAGTCAGCCAAAAATGGCATTTTTGTGGGTGAATTTTTTCACAGAAAAAATTACAGCTTACCTTTAATTGCTCTTAGTGCAGACCAAGTACCAAAATTAACTGTGACCTCATGGTTCTTGTCAAAATCTATCCAGAAATTCATATGAACGCAAAAAAGTAGGAAGGTAAGAATTCACAACCTGGAACTTTGAACACTGTCACAGCACATGAATGCAGCATTAGAAGGCTGAGGGTTACCAGAAGTTTGTATTGTCCAGGATTTGACCTCAAGAAATGTTTCCTTTCTTTTCCTTTGTTGCTGTCTGGTTATAGCTATTATTAAAAAATAACACTAAACTATCACTCTATTACATTACCTGTTGAATAAATAGGTCATTGTTTTAGCCGCTTTTCCATTACTCTGTATACTTAATTTACTTTTTGCTTTTGCCCTCCCCCACCATAACCTATTGTGTATGGTGGATGAGCAAAAGCTTTAGATTTGTAAAGAATTTCCATCTCCGGTTTTCGATGGATCTCGATGTTTTAGGGTCCCCTGATACAGAAAACATAGATCTCTCGATGATGGGTGTTTGTCTATCTGTGTCTGTGTGTCACAGTTTCTTGAAGACAGTCTAAAACAGCTGGACGGAATAATACCAAACTCAAAATTTAAGGATGTTATGAGATGACGATGTGCTGATTGCCTTTTGAGCCAAATCATGCAAGAGAAAGACACACTCTAGAGGAACCCTCAAATACTGTAATTTTGCAATTAAATATAAATTCTTCTTATCAATTGTTATCGTAGTGACCTATTTTATGATCAGAAAGATCAGCATCAGAGTGGTAAATAATTACTGAAATGTTATAGAATAGATAGATAGATCTAATATAATAAATAATAATAATAATAATAATAGATAGATAGATAGATAGATAGATAGATAGATAGATAGATAGATAGACAGACAGATAGATAGATAGATAGATAGATAGATAGATAGATAGATAGATAGATAGATAGATAGATAGATAGATAAATATATATATATATATATATATATATATATATATATATATATATATATATATATATATATATATATATATATATATACTAGGGGTCTTATCCCATGCTCGCTTTGCACGCCAACCCCTGTGGCCTGCGCTATGTGCCAGCCACTTTGCGTCTCTGCCGCTCATGTTGTGAAGAGGGGGGCTGAACGCACCCCAAGGAGATGCGGTCACTCCTCTGAAACCCCCTCTTAAATGCTGATACAATGGGAAACAAATACAGTTTTTTTTTTTACCTCCTCTTTGCTCGATCAGCTGCTGGCTGCATCTTGTGTGGTGCTTCGAACATTTATAAGTCTGTACAGCAGCTGTCCTTGTCATCTACTGTTTGTCTTTAATTTC
>NC_041396.2:157978088-157980588 GCF_900747795.2 Erpetoichthys calabaricus
CCGCATTAGTCCAGAGCAGCGTCTGATACCGCTGCTCCGGTTCTAACGGACAATTTCCCGACCACTCCGTCATCGTGCCACATTCTACTGTCGGGATCACAGTGCTTTGGCAGCCGCTACTTATTAAAAGTGGTGCCGATTCACACTGCGTCCCCTTATCATATACGCCGCAGATTTCACTCACCTGCACCGCCGAATCAATCGAGGCCGGGGCTTCACGGCCTAACCGCCGAAGGTATCCATGCAGTCTCCTCAGCGGCGCTTCGACCGTGGCTCCCAGCTCCTCCAGACGTTTTCTCAAGTCCGCGATTCCCTGTAAGAAAGCCAGTACGGGCTCGAGTACCTCTTCGAGATCCCGTACCATATATTCAGTTAATTCGGCCGGAGGGACATACATTTCCTTATTTTGGTCACCTGCCGACCGGGAACCAATGAGCACGTCCACTCCTGGCACGTGCTCTGCTGATGAGCGCAAGGGCTCCTGGGACATGGAGTCCTTAGAGGTACGGGTAGCCTCCCGCGGCTGGCTGCAGTCTGCCTTTTTAATTTTGCCGGCAGACACTTCAGTCACTTCCCGCTCCTCTTTAGCTTTATCAAATGGTGGCGCTGCTTCGCTTGCCGCCCCCTTCCCTTTCAGGGAGCTCTGAACCGTCAAGGGAAAACTGACCTCACCGAAGGACCGCTGTTGACCTTCTCTATCCCAGTCTCCATCGCGCGAGGTCACGTGGTTGTTTTCCTCGAATGGGCTGGTAGATTGACGACTCCTAGCCTGGCATGCCTTCTCTGTACCGCGGCAATCTTGGGGAGGGATGCGGCAGGCATCTAACGCGCCGTCCGCTCTCTGGAGGTAGGTTTCTGCAAAATGGGAAGAATAACAGCCCGAAACTTTGGGTTTTTTCCCAGCACATACCTCCAGATTCGTCAGCGGTGTCCCCACTTTATTCAGGGTTTTCGGCGCGGCCCCTGGCTGGCAGCGTTCCTGCTGTTGCGCCCTTCGGGCTTCTTCAGCCTTTACCAGCTCCCTGTCGCCGGCACACCCAGTCAGGCGAGTCCAGGCCAACTCGTCGTTGGTCATGTCCTTTACCCAATCGGTGTTGTCCTTCTTTTTCCCCGACTTCTTCCCCATCTCGACTAGGTACGAGGCGAGATTCATAAGCGTTACAGCCTTCTCTGTAGTGGGGGGTGTTTGCACCTCCGCGGTTTCAAGCGGGACCTTCTCAGGGTTCTCTGCCACAACGAATTTACTTTTAAATGCAGATCCTCTGCCTCCAGACGGCCAGAGTCTCCTGCCGACTACGCCAGTGTAGCAGATGAGGCTTTTGTCCACCTCTTGAACCCTCAGGTACCACTCTTGACACGAGGTAAAAGTACAACTTCTATTTATTTTATTATTGTACAGTGCACCAAGCACTACACCCACCACACTCATATACTCAATAAACTCTCTAAATAAACAATCCTCCACTCCCAGACACTTAGCCCACCTTCCTCCCAGCTCAGCTCAGCGTCTGGGCTTACCCAGAGTCCTTTTATAGCCCCTGACCCGGAAGTGGTTCCAAGCCAAACCCAAAAGTCCGTTTTCCTTCCGGGTCAGGGCAAACAGTCCTTTTCTTCATCCCGGGAGCACGTCGCTTCTTCCAGTCACGTGACTGAGATGTACTCCCGGGATATAGGGCATGCCAGAGCCCACTAGCCCCCCTACAGCGACTCCTGGCGGCCCCCAAGGTATCCAGCAGGGCTGTGTCACAACACTACAAAGTCCATGAGGCCCTGCTGGAACTCGGGGCACCAATATGCTGTCCGAAGGGCTCCTCCTAGCGGCCTGGGGGTGGCGACCAGAGTCCATAGCCGGTCATCTATCACAATATATATATATATATATACATATATACATATACATTGTATATATACATATGTACTTATTGGCTCCTGTATTTAGGATATAGCAGGTTGGATAATGGATGGATGGACATCTGTATGCATAGCCCTATTTGCCCGTTTTCGTTTTTTTTCTTTCTTCAGTAATATTTCAGTAAACCTGGAGCTTGTCAGTTCAAATCCTGGTACTGACACCACTGTGTGACCCTGAGGAAGTCACTTCAGGTGCCTGTGCTTTATTCCAGATGTTGCAAGTTGCTGGAATAAAGGCATAAGTAAAATAGATAAATATGTATTATACACATAGGAACTATTCATTTATTTTCAGTTAAGTCATCTGCAGCAAACTTTTATAAATGAGGGTTTCTCATTTTTAGATAGTGCAAACTGTTTCTTTTTCATTGACGTTTTGTCTTGGAGAGGTTTTTTCATTTCATTGAAAATTAAAGCAGCCGCTGCCAAAATATGTAGCTTTCTTATTAATTTTTCAACATTCTGTAAAATAAATTTATAAAGTAACATAAAAGGTTTAAATACTGGTTATCCTTTTACACTAAAATATTACTAAAGAGATACAAAAAAAGTAAAATGGATATGTTCTTTATCTTTAAGGAGATTAAAT